>NC_054375.1:140470293-140597793 GCF_017654675.1 Xenopus laevis
GGAAATTACAGAGACACATTTGTTTTGCTTAGTCTAATTAAAGCTGCGGCTAGCCTGCATCAGCCCATAAATAATCAGCCTGGGCTTCAGCTATAAAAATAAACATGCTTTGTATTGATCTCCTATTGTGAAGCAAGATAATGATGTGCATATTAAATGCACTTTAAATCATCCCCAACTAGCATATCAGTAAGGAGCACCAGCCCCTTGCATGGTACATATGAGAGAGCTAGATACTGTAGATATAGCTGAGACATTGAACAATAGATGATGATAGCGATAGATAAATAATGATTGAAATGATAATAGGAAGGCAGAGTAAGATACGTAGTTAATAGGTACAAGGTTAGATCTAGTTCTAGTTCAGGCAAGTTCAGAGGTGGCAAAAAGCCACTCCTGGTAACTTAAAGAGCTGAAATGACTATATTTTAATTGGAATTTCTGCTCTTCTAGTGCAGAGAGCGCAATTGCTGCGATGTCGATTTTGTGGCCTCAAGGCGGAATAGCGGCCTGAAACTCCCCTATAGATAGATGAAGGCAGATAAACTAGGAGATACATAGTGTATAGGTACAGAGATAGTTAGATTAGTTAGTTAAATCGGGTTGAAAAAAGACAAAGTCCAGCAAGTTCAACACCTCCAAATGAAAACCCAGCATCCATACACACACCCCTCCCTACTCTCACATAAATTCTATATACCCATACCTATACTAACTATAGAGTTTAGTATCACAATAGCCTTTCAGCGCCGGGCCAACCCAGCCAGGCGCCCTAGGCAACCCGGCTGAGTGCTTGCTCTGTTGCGCATGCGCGAAACTGCGCTATGGTGCGCATGCGCAAAGCGCAATTATGGAAAAATATCCACAGCAGTCGGGAAGAGACAGTACCGGACAATGGGGTAGGCAACGGAGCAGGTACGTGTCTGGCGCCCCCCCAGCTTTGCGCCCTAGGCACGTGCCTACTCTGCCTACCCCTAGTTCCGGCCCTGTAGCCTTTGATATTATGTCTGTCCAAGAAATCATCCAAGCCATTCTTATAGTCATTAACTGAATCAGCATCACAACATCACCCGGCAGTGCATTCCACAACCTCACTGTCCTGACTGTGAAGAACCCCCTACGTTGCTTCAAATGAAAGTTCTTTTCTTCTAGTCTAAAGGGGAGGCCTCTGGTACGGTGATCCACTTTATGGGTAAAAAGGTCCCCTGCTATTTGTCTATAATGTCCTCTAATGTACTTGTAAAGTGTAATCATGTCCCCTCGCAAGTGTCTTTTTTCCAGAGAAAACAACCGCAACCTTGACAGTCTCCCCTCATAATTTAAGTCTTCCATCCCTCTAACCAGTTTAGTTGCACTTAGTCTCTGCACTCCCTCCAGCTCATTTATATCCCTTTTAAAGGAACAGTTAAGTGTAAAAATAAAAACTGTGAAAATAAATAGGCTGTGCAAAATAAAAAAATGTTTCTAATATAGTAAGTTAGCCAAAAATGGCTAACTTATAAAGGCTGGAGTGGCTGGATGTGTAACATAATAGCCAGAACACTACTTCCTGCTTTTCAGCTCTCTAACTCTGAGTTAGTCAGTAACTTGAAGGGGGGCCACATGGGACATATCTGTTCAGTGTTTTTGCAATTGACCCTCAGCATTCAGCTCAGATTCAAAAGCAACAGATATGACCCATGTGCCCCCCCCTCAAGTCTCTGATTGGTTCTGCCTGGTAACCAGGGTAACCAGTCAGTGTTAACCAACAGAGCTGAAAAGCAGGAAGTAGTGTTCTGGCTTTTATGTTAGACATCCAGTCACTCCAGCCTTTATACATTACATTTTTGCCTAACTAACTATATCAGAAACATTTTTTATTTTGCACAGCCTGTCTATTTACCCAGTTTTTATTCTTACACTGAACAATTCCTTTAAGGACTGGAGTCCAAAACTGCACTGCATACTCCAGATGAGGCCTTACCAGGGACCTATAAAGAGGCATAATTATGTTTTCATCCCTTAGTAGACATGATAGACTAAAAGATACACCATTTATTGGTACATAGATAGATATGAGGGGGACACAACACTGAACACCAAGCACTTTTCCACCATTTCACTCAATTAGCTCTTTGCCCACCCAAATGTGTGTGTGTGGGTACCTACTGGGACCATGCACTGGTATCACACTTGTCCACCCTTGATAGGTTGGTCTATCGGATGTATTGGATCTATAGAAGACATCTGGTGGAACTACCAGCATTGTGTGATATGTTATTTATGAGTGGAAGCTTCTTCCCACGTAGTGTTACATAAGCACAAGCCTATTCCATTCAGCACAGGCTCTGCTCTGTTTACTCTGACAGAAGAATGTAGAGTGGGGAGTCTGTAGGCAATGTTCATCAAGTCTGTTCCTCTTAATTAGAACCACGAGGAGATAACAGTGACTCACATTAGGTCACACAGTGTTGAATCACAGAAACTTAAACCAGAGTTCATTGTTGTGACTTCCACGCTATTGTTGTCATTTCCTTATGAAAATAAGTGAAACTCATCCAAAAGGTCAGTAGGAAAGCAACATACAGCACTGATTTTAAGGTTAACGCTTGTACATTGAACTACGGTAAGATTTAATTTCCTACCCTTTTTTGGTTATTAAAGGGGAAAGAAACTCCATTTGTATTGGATAGATTTATGTGTAAGAAATAAGATCATTAGGGCTGGCATTGCACCCAGCAAAATACCTGTTGGCATGCCCTCCATGCAGCCTATTGGTGTAACTCCATATTCGGAACAATGGCAGTATGTCACATGATTTGTCATTAGCACCAGTTAAATCACTGTGTAGTAGTGAACCTTTTGGGAACTTGCATTGTGTCCTTTCTATGAGGGGCCCTGCCACATTTCAGAATAGAAGTAACTAAACAAAGCTTTCAAAAGAAAATTCTACCTAAAAACAACACACACTACACCCTGGTCACACATTCATGTACAGTTCATACATTCTATGCTGTTTACCAGAGCCCCCTATCATTGTGCCCTTGGCGGGTGCCTCTTCTGCCTGCCCCTAGTTCCAGCCCTGGTGCCAAAACAATGTTGGTGCTGACCATTGTGACCTGGAATTGTGACCCAGCAGAGGAACTGCAGATAGGCTCAACAAGAGAGAATATTAAGGGTAAGGGCACACCTGGCAATTCGGGGAGATTTAGTCGCAACTTCGGAATATGAAGCGCAGCGTGTGCCATGCCGCAGGCGACTTCATTATAGATGGCGCAAGACAGGGGGAAGACGTTCGGGGAGATTTGTCGCCCCGAAGAAGATGCGATTAGTCGCTAGGTGACTAAATCTCCCCGAAGCGCCAGGTGTGCCCTTACCCTAAGGAGAGACTTTTTCCTTTAAGACTTTTTCAGTCTTGATTGTGTTGCAATTGATCTGCTATTGTACTGATATAGCAAGTGTTCTAATTCTCTAACTGCCTTCCTTTGGGATTAGACTTTACATATGACAAGCACAGGGGTCATTTTAATAATACTAATAATAATAATAATATTAATGTTGCTTTTTGGCACACAGAATATACAACCCCATACTGCATAACAGAATGTTTTTATATATTCACTATTAATGCAAGATGAACTCTGACCATATCCCCTTCGAAGTCAACTTTTTTTCCTAAGAAAAACAAACCATAATTTGCATGCTTTTTTTCGGGAGTTCATTTAAAACAGACCCTGATGTATCCTTTCTTTGTAACACATCTATAGTCAACGTCCTCATTCTGTTCATAGTCCCAAGCTGTGCCCATATGATGGGTGTAACTAACCATAAATATATAGAGAGAGAGAGAGGAATATTATATTTTCACCTTGACCATGAATATCCATTTTTATTCATAGTGTTGTCACAGAGCCACGTTGGTTGAATCGCTGTTAGCTGGCAGTTTTCCACTTGTATTTATAAACAATTTTATTTCTATAAATTCTGCCAATAACTTGCCCAATTCTCGTCCCATCCAAATCTCTGTTTAATAAAATAGATTTCCCTCTTTTTTACTCTTTCATACATATTTATCATCTGCAAAGATTGACATTGGACTTCACGTTCCACAATTTCATCCAAATATAATAAGTAGGAAAGAACTCGGCCAAGTACCAAGCCTTGTGGTACACCACTTGCAGCTTCAGGCCAATCTTCATACAAATGATATAGTGGTCTGGCTAGAACTAAACTAAGAACCCTGGGGTGAAAGCCAAATGCAACTCTAGCCTTATCTTAACTTTATCTGATCACATTTGCATCTCTTCCTATTAAGTCCAGGTAGGTGTGGATCAGTGTTATACTATGTATTATATGAAGGGTAATTGGAGGCCCAGTTAGGGTTCAGACTGTGAATTGCAAATGGTAGTTTTGTAGGATCCACTGTGAGTTCCTAGATTTAGGAAGCTGAATATATAGTATAATATAAACCTTGGACTAGTCTGGCATCACCAGCTAGGGCTGAAAAGGGGGGCATGGTCATTAGTATTGTATCCTAATGACCATGCCCCTCAATTCAGCTTTAAAGTGCAATGTAATAAAATATGTCAAGTTTGCTACAGGTTTGTATCTTTAACAAGCACCCACCAGATGCATTTAATGGTCAGCTGTTTGAAAGCAAGAATCTGATTGGTTGATCCCTACTAT
This sequence comes from Xenopus laevis, assembly GCF_017654675.1. Classification (NCBI taxonomy): domain Eukaryota; kingdom Metazoa; phylum Chordata; class Amphibia; order Anura; family Pipidae; genus Xenopus; species Xenopus laevis. The sequence continues at coordinate 140,474,959 of NC_054375.1, forward strand.
TTTACTCTTTGTTTTCTTTTTTCAGTAGTTCACAAAGTGTGGGCTATCCTCCATAAGGAGGCTCAGAGCCTTAGCTGGGGAGGCCAGACTGAAGATCAGTTAGGGACAATGGATTATTTGCCCTTCTAGATGCTCCTGGAAGCCCACGTGAATTAAAGATTTAGGGTGCACACTGATATCCTAGATACTGTTGTAATTATAATTAGAAATATGTTTGCAACCTTGCATTGAGATAAGTTGGGTGCTCAGCAAATGTTGGGCCTCAGTGGGTTTTTAACTGAACAAGTCCAACAGCAACTGGTCTAAGTGGGATATTATGAGCCAATTTTTTTTTCTTTTTTTTCACATTTATATCCTGATTTCATTATTGGCTTTATTTCCTAATTGCAGTTAGTCTTGGTGAAGCAACCATTATTGGTCATTTATATTTCCTCTGGGCAAAAGTGTGCAAGAGTATGCCTTTCAGAAATAACTGATTGCCTGCCTGCACTGCCCCCACCCCTATTATTATGCAGGCCTTTGTGGCCTTGCCACAAATCCGGGCCTGGCCCTGCATCTTTTGATGCTCCCTAACTTGTATGTCTGAATGACGAGCAAGTTAGGAAGTGGAAAGAGGGAATGCCTACTTGCCTTTGCCCACTTTACCCTCTTGAATAGAGCACTACTGAATGCAGAATGTCTCTAGGCAAAGGCAGTGTGCAAAGTGCAAAATAAGTGCTTGATTTTTGCACTTTGAACACTACCTTGAGGTTCTAATGGACCAATAGTCTTTAAGGTTCGTGTCTACAAGCTCAGGTCTCCTATTTTTATTAACATGTATTTATATAGCGCCAACATATTGCGTAGCACTTATTGTGCTGTAATGTCGTTAGAAAATTACAGAGGGGGCGTGATCTTTCAGTTCAAGGGGTGTGTCTGACCATCAGAGGCGTGGTCACTCAATAAAATGGTGCTTGCTATAAGGATTCTCCTTTGCAAAGCATTAAAGTGGACCTGTCACCCAGACAAAAAAATCTGTATAATAAAAGTCCTTTTCAAATTAAACATGAAATCCAATTTCTATTTTTTATTAAAGCATTCATAAACTCATTTAAAAATCTCAGCTGTCAATCAAATATTGTCTGCCCCTCTTCTATGCCTTAGGCAGACAATTACTTTCACTTTCCATTCAGCACTTCCTAGATGTCACTGCTCTCCCCACATTCCCCCCGTTCTCTTAACCATTTAATTGTGTAGCCAGGACATGGGGATGGACATCAGGTCCCCCATTCTGGTGCACAAACAAGATTCTGAGATGATACAAGGCTTGTCTTAATAACAGTGTCCACAAAATGGCTCCTGCCTGCTTGCTATAATTATGAATTCCCAGACTGAAGAAACAAGATTCAAATCATTTATATAGTGTAATTAAAAATTAATTTTGCTTGACTAATGTGATAAAATAGGATTTTGAATAATTTTTTTTGGGTGACAGGTCCCCTTTAAGCTGCAGGAAAATAGGGTCAAATGTGTTCCTTTAAAATGCCACTAAATGCAACTACAGTGATCTTCCTTCGCTATTTACTTCACACAATATTTACTGAAACACACACATATTTTCTCCTACCTTCTTCAAAGCTCTGCGGAGACACCAAAATCTACTGAGGCTGAATCTGTAATGTACATAGCCATAAATAATGTTTGTTTGTTGTGTGAGGAGACATCCTGCCCGCAGCCTCCTGGCCATTTATGTGAGGTTACTGAGCCACCACTCCTGGATGATATTACGCATGACTTCATAAGACAAATGGGCTCTCTAGAAAGGCGGTGGGTAGAAAATAGCACCTTATTTACTGGCTGCCAATGATTTCCAAGGAACCTTTCAAAGCAAATCTTTTTAACCGGTCGAGAAATGATGTTTAAAACATTAGGGATTATTTATCACAATAGTTTTTTAAGAAGAAAGCTTTTTTAATTAGGCATTAGCATTTTCCAAGTGTTTGCTGTGAGTTATGTGCTGCTAACTCACCTAGGTGCAAATGGAGCAGTTTTGGGTCCCTTTATAAAGCAAAGTACTCTGGGAGGGGGGAAGATATATAGATATGGGATCAGCATGCTCAGGATCGCCATTAGAAATCACGGGGCCCTGTACAACAAAAGTTTTGGGGCCCACCCCGGCCCCCAAGCTCCACCCCAGATCCCTCCCACACCACAATTAAAAGACCACACAGACATCAGCGCTAAAAACAGTAAAACCCCCCACACACAAGTTATAAAAGCCATTGATGGTCTGGGCCCCCTATAAGTTAAAAAAAAACTGTGGTGCTAGAGCCCCCCATAAAAGTTTTTTTTTAAAAAAAAATCATTGGCACCAGGGACCCCATAAAGGTTTTTTAAAAATTATTGGTGGTTAGGGCCCCCCATAAATTAAAAAAAAACATTGAGACTCCAGAGAATATTTAAAAAAAAAAAACACATTGGTGGCAGGGACCTGTAAAGTATTAAAATAATACATTGGTGGCGAGGGCTTTAAAACAAAAACACAGATTGGTGTTCAGTAGAACTGAACTTGTGGCTTCAGGACGGCTCTTTTCGTGACTTTGGGTCTTTTCGTGACTTCAGGACGTTAAGACTGGCTCTTTTCGTCACTTCTGGGCTTTTCTCGGCATTTGGACGTCAAGATCGGCTCTTTTCATCACTTCGAGTCTTTTCTCCGTTTCGGGACATCAAGATTGTCTCTTTCCATCACTTCGGGTCTTTTCTCGGGACATCAAGATCGCCTCTTTTCGTCACTTCGAATCTTTTTTCGGCTTCGGGACATCAAGATCGCCTCTTTACGTCTTTTTTCGGCTTTGGGACATCAAGATCTTCTCTTTTCATATTTTTGGGTCTTTTCTCGGCTTCGAGACATCAAGATCGGCTCTTTTGATCACTTCGGGTCTTTTCGCGGCTTTGGGACTTTGCCAGATCGGCTCTTTTCGTCACTACGTGACTTCGTCAGTTCGTGACTTCGACTTTTCAGAAGGGGACTTATGAAGAGGTGGCACGGCTTTGGCACTGCCAAGGGGCCCCCCCCTTCAGGCCCAGGCCCGGAACAGTTGTACCCCCTGTGCCCCCCTGATGGCGGCCCTGAGTATGCTAAACAGCAGTAACTTTTAGTGCCAAAGTTTTGTGGGTTTTTCTTAAAGAGGATCTGTAATTGTACGTAAATATTTGTGTCTGATTTGATGTATTTGAATACGATCTTAGCGTCTGAGCCTAACCATCTATAGTGGTTGCCACACACACAGTAATGCAAAACAAACATGTATGTATAAACATCAAACGTCGCAAGTGGATCAACTCACCAAATTAAGTAGGTGGCCCAGGTGCTCCAGTCCCAGGCCCTCAGCTCAAGGGAGCGGACAAACCTTATATAGTGAAGAAATGTTGGAGCAAGGCACTCGAATAGGTCACGCATGGATCAGACTAATGTTAAGTAAAAATGGAAATTTTATTTGCATAAACATCTCATGACTTATGCCAGGCATGAGTTGTTTATACAAATAAAATTTCCATTTTTAGTTAACATTAGTTTGATCCATGCGTGACCTATTTTAGTGCCTTGCTCCAACATCCTGCCACGCACACAGGGGCAGATTTATCAAAGGTCGAGGTCAATTTTCGAATGAATAAAATTCGAATTTCAAGCTATTTTTTGTGTACTTTGAGTAGGAAATAGTCCAAATTTGATTAGAATATGAAGAAAATTCGAATATCGAAATTTATCATGTACTGTCTCATTAAAAATTCGACTTCGACCATTCGCCATCTAAAACCTGCTGAATTGCTGTTTTAGCCTATGGGGGACCTCCTAGAACCTATTTGGAGTCAATTTTTTTGGGAAAAACTTCGAATCGAATTAGATCTAATGCCCTATTCCTTTGATTTGTACGTTTCGAATTCAGACAAATACGGACCTATTCGATCGAAAACTGACCTATTCGACCAAAAAAAACCTTTGACTTAATTTTTGATGATGTGTTGTTGTAAAATGGTGTTTTGACCCCCCCCACAATCTCTCCCTAATGGACTAGATCCATTCAAAGATACATTTGTTTAGAGATGCCATTGAGTAGGCTAAATTATGATGATCCAATCATGTGCCTCCTAGGCCAACCACAAAGTCACATAGCCATCCAGACCAATCAGATTGAGGACTGCATGGGCCGTGGATACAGTAGTCTTTCAACTAGACGTTCTAATGAGATACATTGCCTATGGCAGATGCTGATGCCACAGACAGGGATTTATTGGGAGCACTAACCTACCGTAAATAGTCTAGGGATGCACCGAATCCACTATTTGGGATTTGGCTGAATCCCCGAATCCTTCATGAAAGATTCGGCCAAATGCCAAACCAAATCCTAATTTGCAAATGCAAATTAGAGGAAGCAAAGGGAAAAATGGGAAAAAAAAATTTTTACTTCATTGTTTTGTGACAAAATGTTATGTGTTTCCCTTCCTGTCTCTAATTTGCATATGCACATTCAGATTTTTTTGGCCAGGCACAAGGATTCGACTGAATACTGCTGAAAAACACAGAATCCCGAAGTGAATCCTGGATTCGGTTCATCCCTAAAATGGTCATCACCAGCATCTGCCAAAGGCAATATATTTATCATTCAAACAAATGGGAAGCAACTCTTAGGTGCAGATTTTTAAAAATCTGAGATTAGAGTTTACATCAGAAAAAACTCACCCACTTTCTATTTATTCCTATGGGATTTATCAAATGGGGAATTCTTACTTTCCCCCATTGACAAATACATACAGGAATGAATAAAAAGTGAGTGTTTTTTGTCTGTGGTGAGTTCTAATCTCACAGTGTACCACATCAGGAGCCATCTAGACCAATCAGAGTACGGTCAGCGGCGATCCTTGCCTCTTTGCTGCACTAGAAGAGCCGAATTTCCGGGTTGAAAACAGGAAATTCGGCTCTTAGTTACCAGGAGCAGCATTTTTGCCGTCCCTGGCAACCAGGGGGGCGCTGCCGCCTGAGGCAAGTGGCTCAACTCGCTCATTGGTGGAGAAGCCCCTGCAGCCACTGCAGTCTTTACCTGAAAGGATATTCCATCCAAGCCCATGTCAAGTACGGACTCCCAAACCCAGAAGTACAGAGATTCTGGCCTAGGCTCACTCTTCTGCCTGTAACTGCCGCCTTTTGCTTCGAGAAGAGCCCTCCTACTAGATGTTAGAGAAGTTGGGCGTTCTGGGCATACAAGCAAATCAAGACGTATACAGAAATAGTGGGGTGGGAGCAAAGGGGAGTCAGGAAGAACAGGCCAGAGTCAAAACTGAATAGGCAGTAAAGTACAGAATTGGGATCCAAGAGAGTAGTCAAGAACAGGCAGGCTAGAGTCAGGAACAAACTGAAAACACACCCATTAACTATACAAAATATGTTGGGCAATGGAAATTAGTCTGTGGTACCTATGAATGGTTTCATTTCATGCCTCGATGATGTCACAATGACATCATGCTACACCAAACCCAGGAAAAGCCTGAACGGAACGGGTGCTCTTCAAAAATTCGTGGGCGTCCCCACCGCCCAGGTACCATAACAGTCCTGGTCAGATATTGGCCATTATCCTGGACCTGGTGTATGGACATCTGCAGAGTATAATAACTGCTGGAAGACTATTAGGGGCACATTTACTAAGGGTCGAATATCGAGGGTTAATTAAACCTCGATATTCGACCATCGAAGTAAAATCCTTCGACTTCGAATATCGAAGTCGAAGGATTTACCGCAAATACTTCGATCGAAGGAAAAATCGTTTGATCGAACGATGAAATCCTTCGAATCTAACGATTCGAAGGATTTTAATCCATCGATCGAACGATTTTCCTTCGATCAAAAAAAGCTTAGAAAGCTTATGGGGAAGGTCCCCATAGGCTAACATTGGTGCTCGGTAGGTTTAAAGTACCGAAGTAGGTAGTCAAAGTTTTTCTTAAAGAGACAGTACTTTGACTATCGAATGGTCGAATAGTCAAACGATTTTTAGTTCGAATCGTTCGTTCTAAGTCGTAGTCGAAGGTCGAAGTAGCCTATTCGATGGTCAAAGTACCCAAAAAAAAACTTCGGCATTGGAAGTTTTTTTTACTTTGAATCCTGCACTCGAGCTTAGTAAATGTGCCCCTTACTGTTCCTAATTTCTCATTGCTCAATATCTATTTTTTTCTACATCCATTAATTCTTATCACTGCATCCCTTAATATCCACACATTTGTTTATCCAAGTTTTCCATTGTGTTGTTTATTTTGAATAATCAGGCTTCCGCTTGCAGTCCATTTATGATTAATGACTCACTTGAACAGTGTTTTATATGAGCCAAAAAAGCTTATTTTTGACCAAAAGGCAAGCGAGTTATTGCTGGATTACTCACAGGCCAGTGAACGCAGCTGAACTCTTTACAGGAAGATCCAACAGGCCCAAATTCATAGAAATGTGGTTTAATGAAATAAGGCCTGGTTTGGGGTGGATATCAAAAGAAACATTCTGAAAGCCACACAAATACAGGTTTGTTCAGAAATCCTATAGGAAACCTGTTTCTCAAACCACATCCTTCCCCTGAAAAAATAAGCTTGTTAAAGTAAATTCATCTGGCAGCTGAAATTAACGTCTGAGTCGGAGGCAAATCTTGTTACTGGAGTGTCATATGTAATAATATTTGATATTAAAAAAGGCCCTTAATGCCAGAGGAGACAGAGCTGCATTAAGACTAGTTCCGCTCTATTATGCCCGGCGTTAAGACCATTTTTACTTGCCAATATCTATCATTCTCAATGAAGGCAAAACTTTATCTTTATTTTTTTAATGCACTGTTGTTTTAGGTTTTCCATATGTAGCGTTATAATTCCAGAAAATGAAGGGACCAGTGACACAAAAAAATGGGAATATTTTTTGAATATGTATTCAGTGATTAGATATTTTGTGCCTGCTCACTATAAATAATTTTGTGCTATGGGGGCATAGAGAGCCCCACCACTGGCATTCAAAAGATGGCCTAGCAGAAACCAGGAACCTAGGGGCTTGAACAAGATCTTCTGCTCTTTAATGTGATCATCTCCTGAGTGAACTGCGTGGGCCCCGAATAATGTGATCATTGGCCTGGCACAGAATGGTCAAATCAGCCTCATTGTGACCATCGATTGAAGTCAAGGGTGACAAAAAGGTAGATCGGGATCTACCAGTAGACCTTTAGCTGGTGATCAGTAGATCTGAAGACATTGTCAACAAACAGCTTGTCTAAATCACACTACAATTTCATGCTTTTCATTCAGATATTTATTATGTTACGGTTACATAAGAAATAGTTGTTTATAGCAATATACATTTTGTCATAAATCAATATTTAATATTTTAAATATGCTTTTATGGATGTAGATCATAATGAGACAACATTACTAAAAGTAGACCTCGCATTAGTAAAGTATGGGCACTTCTGATTTAAGTTCAGAATTACTTTCCTATAGGAGCAATCTTCAACCTACATGGAGAAAGTAAATGATAAATCATAATAGCATTATTTGCCATCCATCATCCATGACTCAAATTTGAGTTTACTTATTTAAAAGATGAGTGGTACTTCTTCCTGATAGCCCTTACCAGTAAGCCTGTTTGGTAAATTTGGGTTAATCTGTACTTCAAACGTCTTCAGCTTAAAGGAGAAGGTAAGGTCTTTTAACTTGGGGGTGCCAAAAGTTATCACATGTTCTTACCTGAAACCCTGGGCCGGTGCACCTATTAAGAGAAAACTGCACCAGCCTGGTATTCTTCCAGCGAGCACCACGGATCGATTGTCTTCTGGATTCTTCTTTTTTCTCATGGCTGCGCAAGCACAGTAGCACGAAAAGACAAACTTTAACAAAAAAGTCTGCTATTTTGTTCTGTGCCTAGCTTTTGGCACCCCCAAGTTAAAAAACCTTTCCTTCTCCTTTAAGCCCCACTTAAATGTCCAACCTTTGGCCAGAGCTCCCAGGAATACAAAATATATGAGTATCAGTCATTAAATGATCTCTTCAGGACTATTTAGGACAGTATCTATATTTTTACCTCAATTTTTCAACTAACGGAGCTTTAGGTTGGGTGTTCAGAAAATGGGCATTCTCCCTAGTTATCACTCTAATGGCCTTCAGGCTAAGCCTCCTAGTGCCAAGCTCCAGATCCCCACAGTTTGGGTGCCTAAATGATTCCAATCCTGAAGGTAGGACGTGTAATAGCTTCCTACCTATATGGCTGGGCTAGATGGTTCCCTGGCTATCTTAGAATAATATTTTATGTGGTTATCCGTGCTTAAGGCTTTGGGCACTTTGGCAAGTCTACTTTCCAAGAGAAATTTTAAAGAGAGCAAAGAATAACCACAGACCTGTCTTAAATGGAACACTACAGATTTCAACAAAACTCAATGACCTAATGTCTCAGTGGTCGTATTTTAAAAAGCCACCCACGACAGAAAATTGGCATGGAACACGTTACTCTGGGTTTGGCAATATCTGAGGAGCTAATGAGTGTTGGACTGTGCTGTAACAGTGGCTTGCGAAAATAAATCGCTAGAGTTCAGTAAAAGAAAGATCTAACATTTATTTTGAGAAGAGGGAGCGTGTATACTGCTGGAGAAATGCTGGCAACTATAGATCAACCAGAGCTACAAGGCACTGGGAGGACATTCCTGATATAAATACTACAGAAAAACAAAAAAAACCCATATATTTGTATTATATAATGTAATATCTTGTTATTGAAATAACAGTCTGTCTAAGGGGCCCCATCTGAGACTCAAGGCCTCGTTGAAGTTAGACAAATGGGCTGTGTAATGTGGAAGAAACCAAAGCTCGACTTTGTTCTCTCAACCATATGTCTGCAAACCATTAAAGAGCTTCCAGCACAAAATGAACATGAAATTCTGCTGACAAGTGTAACGTGGCTGGGAGAAAATGCAACCTCCTTTTTCTTCCGAGAGGAAGTGAATTTGTGAAACTCAGCATATGCTTTTAAATAGATGGTTACATGGCGTCGAGCCCAAAACCAGGTATGGAAAAGACCGCAGGCATTAGGCAGCTGGAAGCAGTAGTCGATTACCCTGCATATTTATTCATGTTTCTATTCAGCACAGTCATTGTTGTTCCTGTCGCAGGCAATTATTTTCCCTACATCCTCTTGTGGGGATTATACAGGTGCATTTCTCATTAGAGGAGCTTGTATGCAAAATAATGATCCATACTCCTCTATCCTAACAGCAACTTTAACACTCACACAGAATATACTCCAACACAGAGGGCCTAAAGGGCATCTACCAGAAATCCAGAGGCCCTCGAGTCAAAGCCAAAGCGATGCGTTTCTGATTTGCAGATACGCCATAGTGATAGTGATAGAAACCTTCCTGTACCTTCCTGCCTCTACCCGTGTCTGCTTCCTCATGTATTCACCTTCCCATGGCCAATCCTGCTTTCCTATTGGTTCTTTTAATAGCTCCTCCCTCACAAAGCATATCCTGCTTCCATATTAATCCAACATAGATATCCAACACTATGGGGCCCATTTTCTTAGCTCGAGTGAAGGAATAGAGGAAAAATAGTTTGAATTTCGAATGGTCGAACATGGCTACTTCGACCATCGAATGGGCTTAAAATCCTTCGAAACGTTCAATTCTAAGGATTTAATCGTTCAATCGAGCGAATATTCCTTTGATCATTCGATCGTGGGAATAACGGTAAATCCTTCGACTTCGATATTCGGAGTCGAAGGATTTTACTTGGACGGTCAAATATCGAGGGTTAATTGACCCTAGGTAAATATGCCCCTATAACTGATCTTATTTACTTACTGGTCCTCTAGCTTCCCTGTTGGTCCTTCATCCTCCCAGACTCGCCTTCCAACCTAGGTAATTGCAAATTTTAGGTGGTCCTTCACTCCAACAGAGCAGGGGCACCGTCCAAGCCACAATACTTCCAAGATCAATCATTAAATGAACTGTGGAGAAGCACAGAAAATTCAGTGTGTTTTATTTTTCTCTTCACAACATGTTTTGGATAGATATATCCTTCATCTGGTTCTCCAGAGTTTATTTTATGATTCACCTTACAACCTACCTTGTGGAGCCTAAGCAACAACCAGCAGGAAGCTTCTGGGGGATACAAGGTCAGGCTGGTCACCAGGCAACCATGAAAAAAACCACTACCTAATGCAGCCACACAATCTGATTGCCCTGTTTTTTTATACCTGCCAGCAGAACGTAGTGCACCTCTCCCATTGAAGTGACCCCTGACACCAGATGGATTTAGGGAGCCCTTGAGGTCAAGTTCTCTGGTAGGCCTAGGTGCCCTAGTCCAACACTTGGGTAATGCATAGCTGTGATAATAATTGAAAAGGGGTGACCAAAGTTAAAAGATTAGTGGGGATCCCATGATTTGACAACCACCCAAAGCTCCAGTTAGTCTTAATCTGCCATCACATTCAAAAGTATTGTCTATGCACTCGAACAAAGTGCCTGTACCATATTGCTTTTAGATGAAACCTATGTGCTTCTTTTAGACAGAGCCCAAAGTAGAGATCAATAAAGGATTAGCATTTTCCATTATATTACTTCCTATGTCCCCATTCCATTAAGGCATTTTTGTAGATGAAAAAGGTGCAGGGAACCGTGCCCTTTATAATGTGATATTTAGTTAATGGATGATTCTAAGGCGAGGGTACTGATATGCGCAACCTTACACTGATAATGTGTAACTTACTACAATAAACACAACACACTGCAGGTCAAGTGCTGCACTGCTATACTGTGACTACAGCTGTGGTTCCCAAACTCAGCGTCATTTTAAAAATGGGCAAAAGGGACATATGCCCAGGACCCACCATCAGACATTTCCTCTACTTTGAACAAGACATCCCCCAGAAATGGCAGACCCCTCATTTTAACCAAACTAAAGGAGCTCACATTTTTATTGGAACAAATGTTCTCAAAGGATCTTTCTAATAAGAAGCTGGAAGCTTTAGAGAAGATGTAGAGGTAGACTTTGAGGTTCTGCTTGTTCACTTTCCAAGGAGATCTCTTGCTTGGCCGCTTCCTTTGTTCACCTGCTTCAGGGTAATACACAGATTTCTTAGGGTGGCTACAGCAGCCCACCAATGACTTTGTCTGTAACTAAAGTGGCCCTGGCCAAATTGTAGGACTGTTCCCCTTGATGAACCTAAAGTAGTGGTTTTGGAACTTGTGTTGGGACATTAGGAGGCATCAAGCAGGCTTTAAGGCCTTTAAGGTTTCATCTGGTTTAAGGACAATTGTAATTAGTTATGTCTCGGTTGATAAATGTTATATATGTTACACATGGTATATTCTAATCCTCCAACAGCCTCGTATTTAATGTATGCTATGAGAGACACTATTATCTTCCTCATTTATCAATCTGTGATCTGATCTGTACTATTTGTTGGTCATTTCTCTCTGCCGCTATCTTCTCTCTGTCACTCACCTGACTAGGCTCCTCATTCCATATTCTCTATGTGACTATATCATTAATGTATAGAATAGTGTTGAGTGAATCTGTCTGCCGACAAATTAGTGAAACTGCGAAAAAATTAGCAAAACAGTGAAAAGTTTGCAAAACACATTGAAATCAATGGGCATTTATGCTCAACTTTTTTTTTTATGCATGCTACAATTTTTCTTACTCAAAATGCACTAAAGTCAATGGGCGTTTTTTTCTTATGGTGACTTTTTCATCCAAATGCATTATAGTCAATGGACATTTTTTCTTATGGAGACTTTTTTGTCCAAATGCATCAAATTCAACAGGCTTTTTTTCTTATGGGTGTTTTTTCTCTGTAAATTTTTCCATGGAAGATTTTCACTGCAGTTTCGCAAAAATATTCGCACATGGCGAAATTTGGAATTTCTCCGCAAATCTACGGCTGGCAAATAAAGTAGCTGATCACTAATATAGAATATATACCATATATACTCGAGTATAAGCCGAGTTTTTCAGCATCCAAAATGTGCTGAAAAAGTCTATCTCGGCTTATACTCGGGTCAGCGGGCAGTAGCTGAGATTGCAGTCATTTTTAATCATTCCTATACCAACAGTTCACTTGGGGAGAGACTGCAATATCCCACAATGCCCTCTGTTGGTTATATGAAAGAATAACAGTGCGCTATCTGTTGGTTATATGAAAGAATAACAGTGACTGCAATATCACACAGCGCCCTCTGTTGGTTATATGAAAGATTAACAGTGACTGCAAAATCACACAGTGCCATCTGTTGGTTGTATGAAAGAATAACAGTGCGCCCTCTGTTGGTTATATGAAAGATTAACAGTGACTGCAATATTACACAGCGCCCTCTGTTGGTTATATGAAAGAATAACAGTGTGCCCTCTGTTGGTTATATGAAAGAATAACAGTCTCGGAGGCTCTGCTACCTGATCCCAAGAGACTTTTATATGTGGATCACAGAGCTCCATATAACTTCTGCGGGTACCTTAATATTTCCCATCATGCCAGTGCACACTGACCCCATGCAGCCATGATTCCAACTGAGAAGACTGCAGGCAGCTGTCAAAATACACCATGTCTCGTAGTCCTAATGATTTGGGGGATTTAATGGACTTTTGCTCCTGAGACATCAGTGGTTGAAGATCAGTATTTCCAGGAACGGAAACTATTTTCACTGCCAATAGAATGGATCTGTCTATGAGCCCCATAGCTAGCAATCACTGAGATGCCGCTGAGAAGCATGGATATGCCAAATGCCTATCTAATAATGTGAAATGGAAAAAATTCAGAAAATAAATATTTTCATTAAATATTCGGCTTCTGAGAAATAATTTTGGTGAAATATACTCTAGTCATTGTATGCCCCGAGATTGACTAGGCTACTCTGTATAGTAATGCTGAGTATCTCTATACGCTGATAATAATCAGGCTGCTCTGTATAATGATGCTGAGTATCTCTATACACTGTTAATGACCAGGCTGCTGTGTATAATGATGCTGAGTATCTCTATACACTGATAATGACCAGACTGCTGTGTATAATGATGCCGAGTATCTCTATACACTGATAATGACCAGGCTGCACTGTATAATGATGCTGAGTATCTCTATACACTGATAATGACCAGACTGCTGTGTATAATGATGCTGAGTATCTCTATACACTGATAATGACCAGGCTGCTCTGTATAATGATGCTGAGTATCTCTATACACTGATAATGACCAGACTGCTGTGTATAATGATGCTGAGTATCTCTATACACTGATAATAACCAGGCTGCTCTGTATAATGATGCTGAGTATCTCTATACACTGATAATGACCAGGCTGTTGTGTATAATGATGCTGAGTATCTCTATACACTGATAATGACCAGGCTGCTGTGTATAATGATGCCGAGTATCTCTATACACTGATAATAATCAGGCTGCTCTGTATAATTATGCTGAGTATCTCTATACACTGATAATGACCAGGCTGCTGTGTATAATGATGCTGAGTATCTCTATACACTGATAATGACCAGGCTGCTGTGTATAATGATGCTGAGTATCTCTATACACTGATAATGACCAGGCTGCTGTGTATAATGATGCTGAGTATCTCTATACACTGATAATGACCAGGCTGCTGTGTATAATGATGCTGAGTATCTCTATACACTGATAATGAACAGGCTGCTCTGTATAATGATGCTGAGTATCTCTATACACTGATAATAACCAGGCTGCTCTGTATAATGATGCTGAGTATCTCTATACACTGATAATGACCAGGCTGCTGTGTATAATGATGCTGAGTATCTCTATACACTGATAATGACCAGGCTGCTGTGTATAATGATGCTGAGTATCTCTATACACTGATAATGACCAGGCTGCTCCGTATAATGATGTTGAGTATCTCTATGTGCCCATATCCAGCACAACGCCATGAAATTCTCTCCTTATATACAGACCCGGCAGCTGTTAAAGCTTTAGACCACCACCTCGGAGTATAAGTATATAAGCAGGTAGTGGCACAGAACCCTGTAATTCTGTTTAACATATTTCTTTCCGCAAGCCTACAGGGAGTTGGCTGACGCATTCAATTCCTTGTTTTCCAAAATTGATTTTAAGCTGCACGGAGGCTGACAGATTTATTTCACTTTTATCAACTTTTCCTGACTTTAAACCTTTGACCCTATTACTCGATTGATTGACATCTGTTGGTATTCCCTTAGCATTCTGGGAAATCTTTTACGGGCCGGTTCTTGTAAAAAGCGTTATTTGATTTATGGGCATAAGCATCTGTTTAAGTGTGGAAATATATCCTAGAGAGGATGTGCAGTAATAACAGGCAATGCAGAAAGTACAGTAACAGGCGACTCCCTACTCATTGGCTGGGGCTGTGCCCAATACTGACCAGCAGATACTGATAAATACCTAATGTTGTTCTCCATTGAGCACTAGTGATGTGCAAATCGGGAAAAACTTAACCTGCACCCAACTCTAACCCACAAAACCTTAACCCGCAAAATGTTGCCATTGTAGGACCCACCCCAACCTGTACCTGTGTCTTGCTCTGTACGCTGCTTCTGTGCATGCCTCTGATTCCTAGACGGGGAATCTCCGGGAGCAGCGGAGTCTGACCCACACCCAACCCTAACCTGCAGTTAACCCGAATGTGTGACGGCCAGCGTGACGTCATCTCGGCACTTTGGCGATTTACTAATGGTCGCTGGCGTAATTTTGCTGGCGTAATTTCAACAAGGAGAAAAGGAGGCAAGAACTTCACACATTTAACGCCAGGCGAATTTTTGCTCTGGCGAAAGAGCGTTACCACGCAAATTCATTAAGCTTTTGATTTTACTGACCGTTTCCTCTATCGCCAGACTTGCCTTCGCTACCTCAGACCAGTCGAAGTGCAATAGAGTAGATAGGACTTCCTCAAAAAAAGTTGAAAATTTTTTCTAAGTCCCAAAAAACGCTGGCGTCTTTTCCTTTTTAGAGGGTGATAGGCTGAAAAAGATTGACATTTTTTTGGGGTACCCTACTTCCCCCCTACATTTGATAACATATGGCACCTAAACTATACTGTTGGCACATGTGTAGGGCATTATAACAACTTTATATAATTTTATTAAGGTTCCCTGGCCTTGTGTAGTGTAATGTATTTGCTGCAACATATACGTCCATTGTACTTTAACTGCACGCCGTTTGCAAATTAGCCAACACTAGCGTAACTTCAAACTGCTGAGCGCAACTTCGGATCTTCGTGAATTAGCGCTGTGCAGGCGAAGTTAACGCCTGGCGAAGTGTTGCGATGTGCGCGAAGCCAGCGCTGGCGAATTTTCGCCGGTTAGTGAATTTGCCCCCTTGATGGGGAATCTTTGGAAGCAGTGGAGTTTCACCCACACCCAACCCTAACCTGCAATTACCTGAATGTGTTCCTAGATGGTGAATCTTCGGGGAGCAGTGGAGTTTGACCCACACCCAACCCTAACCTGCAATCAACCCGAACCCACCCAACTGATGGTCAACCCGCGGGTCACCATGGGCTTCTAGTCAACCCGTTCATCACTCTTGAGCACTGTCCTATGAGGTACAACACCTTTATCTAGAATAGATTTCAGGAATATCTAGAGCAGGGCTATCTAAAAAGAGGCCTACAGGGCACATGAAGCCCTCTACCGAAATGTGGCTTCTGAAGGTCTTCTCTGACTTCATTGAATGATCCATTGGATAATCCAGGCCCCAAATTCAGCCCAATACATAGAAAAGCTAAAGGAAACTCCAAGCAGCCAGAATGACTCCCACAACCTGCTTCACTTTGGAACTCTCCAGGTGCCATATATAATAAACATGCATACAGCAAACCCACTCTGATGCTGAATTTTGTTTAATTAAAGGATTTCATCGTTATTGTTAAGATATTTTAAAGACATTCTTATTATAATTAACGTGATACCACAGCACCACCTGCTGTTCATTTTGGAGGTCTGGCTACAGATGGCTGAATGTTAATTTCGTGGGACAAGGAAAATCTTGCAATGTTGCTCTGATTAGAACTAATCATAGAAAAGTCAGGTGATTTTTTTTCGCTGCTGACTAACCTCATCTTCTAAGCAGAGCAACATCCTAAGACATCACTGTTCTCACAAAATGTATTTGAAGCCAACTACGGCCAGGCGGCACTGTGGTTTTAAATTAATTAAATTGGATTTAATTGGATTAGTTTAAAAGCTGCTTATATTTTTGAAAATTAAAAACTTAATGAAGGTGAATTGGAGTGGAGGTCTGGGCAGTTTTGCATGTTTGAGGGCTTCAATTTCCTTTTAAAAAATGTAATTACACATAAACATAAATGTGAAAAAAAAATGTATTCCAAATAATGAGCGCTTTCTATATGCCAAAGACTCTCTCTAATAAGTAGGCGGATTATTTACTGCTGAATCTTCCAAGTACACAGAAATGCCCAAATGGGATATATACTCTGTTTTAGGAAAAATCAATGCAACAATGTATCTACCTGAATGTCAGAATGAAGGAGGAATAGAAGAACAGAAGAGGGCCAAAGTAAAGAGCATTAATAATACAACAGCCCCCCTATGAATTTGCTACTTGCTGGGGGATGCACTGATTTCATGTTTCATCTTGGAAACATGAAGAAAAGAATGACCCCTCCTGTATGTTCTTTTCCAACATGGACATAGTGGAGCATATGAAGCTACAATAAATGTGGCAAAAAATAGGGTAATTAAAGGAGAAGGAAAGGCTAAAACTAAGCTTTATCAGAAAGGTCTATATAAATACACCAGTAAACGCTTAAAGTAATGCTGCTGTGTCAACACCACATTTCTTTCCTTCTATTGTGTACACATAGGGGTATATTTATCAAAGAGTGAAGTTAATAGTGAAGTTCCGCCACTAGAGTGAAATTCCGCCACTCTCCATTCATTTCTATGGGATTTTTATAGGCATATTTAGCAAAAGGTGAACATTCACTTTCACCCATTGATAAATACGCCTTTCAAAATCCCATAGAAATGAATTGAAAGCTGCGGAATTTCACTCTAGTGGCGGAACTTCACTCTTTGATAAATTTACCCCATGGGCTTCTGTATCAGACTTCCTGTTTTCATCTTAAACCTCCAGGGCACAGGCTTGAGCATGCTCAGTTTGCTCCTCTCCCTTTTCCCTCCTCCCCTCCCTGCTGCAATCTGAGCCCAGAGCTATGAGTGATCAGGGAGAGACCAGTAGCGTTCCTAGAGGGGGGCGGGCCCTGGTGCGTGACGCGCAGCCTGGCCCGGCCCCCTCCGTATGGCCGAATTTTAGTGGGGATTTCAGTGGCGTGCAGCGATGCCGGGGGGCCCTGAGGGGGTGCCGACCCTGGCCTGCTCGCTCCTCCGGTAGTTCTGCCACTGGGAGAGACTCAGGCAGGAAGTGATGTCACAACAAGATAATATGGCAGCTGCTAAACAAACAGAGAGCTTCTAGAGCCGTTTACTCGGGTATGGTAAAGCATTCTGCAGAATAAATATAGTGTTATAGCTTGTACTATTGTAGCTAATCTATTGGCAATAAACTGCTTCGGGAGCTTTTGTTCTCCTTTAAGTAGATTTTTAAATTTTACTGTATGTTTGGCCGGAGGAAACTGTAACAGCTCATCCAGTTATCACAAGTCTGCAGCTGCTCTTTTATATAATATCTATTTATACAATATAGATTCTATGTACCTATTTTTCTCTGCTGCAAGAAAAGCCTCAGAAGCTTCTATCTGTACAATATCAGGCTGCCCCCACCTTGCTTTCTCTAGAATCTGTGTTTCTTTTTCTATAGAAATAAGTGATTATTAGACTAACCCAGCAGGAGTCCTATGTTCTCTCATCCACTTTGCTTTTGCCACTTATTGTGTAGCTTCATAGCTCCATGGCAGTCAGAATGTAGCAGGTTCCCACATACCTCCTAGATCTGTGCCAGTTCCAGGTGCCAAGGCAGAGGAAGAAAGGTGATATTGGGTTCTGTAGTTACTTCTAATATCTCGTGCAGAGTGTTGGCTCCAAGTAACATCTGGAGAGGCCTATAGTAGGATCCACATGCGTAAACACCCCAGTCCAACATGACGGATTATGTAACATAACCAAACACCGAGGCCAACATAATGGATTATGTGACTGTAAGGATTTTCCTGTCTTTTCCATATTGTTTTTTTTTAGGATAGATGGGAAACACAGAAATATACACTCATTTTTTTATATTCTGAAGCCCAGCTGGTCCTGCACGTTGTTCTTCACGTGTTAAAACAAGACCTAGAAGGTTTCTTAGCCGTAAGCACCGGATACTTTCAATTAAATACACAGAAAAGTATGAAGGAGCAGAACCTTCAACTCTACTTGTCTCAGTCAACCCTTGGGGGTCATTTTTCTCATGTTGCCTACAGTGTTTCATTATACCCGCACTGGGTTCCACAACACTATGCTAGTAGTATGGCCTAAATAATATATCAACACACAGTTTTTATAACAGGGGAAAGAAGGATGGCTCGTGCAAACTGCTTACAGTCGTGCCCTTATATACACTACGTGGCCACAAGTACTCAGAACCTTGTCTGTCCAACATCTCATTCCCAATATTCCCAACATATATATTAATATAGAGCTGGACCTCCCTTTGCTTCTAATACAGCCTGTACTCTTCGGGGAGGCTCTTCCACTTGATGTAGGAACATTGTTGGTGGGATTTGATTCAGCCACAAGAGCATTAGTGAGGTTGGAAATTGATGTTGAGAATCAGGCCTGGCCTGTTCCAATTCCCACATATCTAAAGGCATAGAGATACTCTATCTGAAATCTATAGACGGCATAAGAGTGGAACAATCATCACCCTTAGGTCTGCTTATAAATAAGGTGACTATTCTATATGATGTTGGTAGGAACCATTTCTGCTGAGAGTCACCACCGGAAAGAAAGACAAGAGGGTTAATGTTTCCTTTAGACATTCCTCCAGTAATCTGCCGTGAATAGATTGCTACCCTGGAGAGTTGGGCCAGAACCTAACATCTGGAATTAGGATGGAACAAGAAAGGCAAATATTTCTTTCATTGCTGATAACGGATCTTGCACAAACGCATGCCAAGCCCACATGGCACACAGGATTCCAAATCTGGGAAGCAACATCTGATTTTACAGTAAACAGGATAATGGTCTGCAACGGACTGGGGGTGTAAATATTTTCGATAGGAAATAAAAACATTATCATCATCATTATTTCAGTCTTTCATGCCACTGGCTGCATTCTTCCCCGTAAGTAGCTCAGCAGACGCCATGGGAGGAAGAATGTGTATTTTTCTTCCAATATAAAAAACATACACACGCACCAAAAAATTCCGTCGGAGGGACAAAATATTGCTCAATGTGTTGATGGCCCTGAGGATTTTTACATCACTGGTAATAAACTGTAACACTCGGAAACATGAATCACTCGGAAGTCACAATGCTGTTTAAAGGGACAGGCTGGCTTCTTAATTCAGCTTGGAGTAAATTTAATCAATTTATATCATTTGAACTTTTCACTAAAAAAATATTACTTTTCTACAGTTTTTATTTGAACAAAAATAAAAACTTTATAAAACCCCTTCATCTTATCCTGAGAAAAAATGGTGGGATGGGGACACCTATGTGCCTCCTCTACCCTCGTGAATACAGTGAAACTGTATGTATAATGAAGCCATAGAATTCTTAATCAATCAGATGAAAGTTGAGTATAGGACTGGCCACACCAGGGATGACTTTGACGTATTTGTCCATCTTAAATATATTGCAATATATCAACAAACAATTCCTGTTTTGTTTAAAGGGATACTGTCATGGGGAAAAATTTTTTTTTTCAAAATGAATCAGTTAATAGTGCTACTCCAGCAGAATTCTGCACTGAAATCCATTTCTCAAAAGAGCAAACAGATTTTTTTATATTCAATTTTGAAATCTGACATGGGGCTAGACATTTTGTCAATTTCCCAGCTGCCCCTGGTCATGTGACTTGTGCTCTGATAAACTTCAATCACTCTTTACTGCTGTACTGCAAGTTGGAGTGATATCACCCCCCCTCCATTTCCCCCCCCCCAGCAGCCAAACAACAGAACAATGGGAAGGTAACCAGATAACAGCTCCCTAACACAAGATAACAGCTGCCTGGTAGATCTAAGAACAACACTCAATAGTAAAAGCCCATGTCCCACTGAGAACCAGAACCAGAAAGCATTTTTCTCCTAAAGTGCAGGCACAAGTCACATGACCAGGGGCAGCTGGGAAATTGACAAAATGTCTAGCCCCATGTCAGATTTCAAAATTGAATATAAAAAAATCTGTTTGCTCTTTTGAGAAATGGATTTCAGTGCAGAATTCTGCTGGAGTAGCACTATTAACTGATGTGTTTTGAAAAAAACATGTTTTCCTATGACAGGATCCCTTTAAACTGTAAGGCATTTTAGTAGCTTAAGGCACAAAATGTCTCAGTGTAAAATAGTATATTATTTTATTATATATTAATATATTGCTAATGGCTTGAGTGCAGAGGACTACTTGTATTTGTCTGTAGGAATTTTGTTGTCACAGCCTCATTTATCATTAATGTTTTTAAAAAATTTGCATTGAGCTCAACGTTCCCTTGTTTCCTATTTTTAATACATTCAACCACTAGGGGGAGTATTCTGTAGGAGCAATTTTTTGCTGAGATCCTTGCATTAAGGCATTGCTGCAAAAGCTACAGACTTTCCTTAGTTAGCATTCCCCTCTATATATAAACGTAAATACCTTGGATTAGATTGTTTCTAGAATTCTGAGGGCAATGGCACACACATTGTCTGGATTGCCTTCATTTGCAAAGATGCTGATAAAATATTAAAGATAAAATAATAGCAGGAATGTCTGTTTCCTTTCATTGGGGATATTGATGATTAAATGCATTGTACTTACTGACACTCCCATGGATATTGGAAGGCAGCTGGAGGCACCAGAAAGTACTAAACTGTACTTGTGCTCAGGCTCTGACTTTTCTGGTTGGTCTCGATAATATCTGATAAAGTGGTGTAGATATGTGTTAAATGGTTATTAGAAAAATCTTTAAAGGCCTGAAAGGCTGGGCCTAGAAGTGGGCAGAAAAGGCAAGTGCCTAGGGTGCAACAGCAATGGGGAAGGCACTAGGTCCGTAGGCACATATTTCTTCTGCCTTTTATATCTGCCATGTGTATCAACGAGCAGGTAAGTGCGGTTGGTGGGCATTATTGGTGGACCGAGTTGTGAAAGCTGAGGTGGTGCTGGTTTCGGGATGGGGGATAATGGCAGGGGGTTGCCTTGGTCATTCATCATTTGGCCTGGCTCTGAACAAGTCCCTCAAAACTTGGAGAAGATGATCTGTTGCATATGAACTGATAATGTAAATATGTAACGGCTTTACCTACTAGTAATGTTCGGGTTGAGCACTGGTTAGGTGGGTTTGGGTGGAAATTTGGCCAACCATTTTGGGTTAGGGTTGGGTGTGAGTCAAATTGGGGAAGTCCACTCCTTCCCTGCTCCCAAGGACTCCCTGTCCTGAAACCAGAGGTGCACAGAGAAGTAGGGTCAAGAGCCAGATGCTGTGGGTATGGGTCAGGTGCAAGTCCTACAGTAGCATTAGTGCTCAGTGTGTGTTACTATCACTATTGCCTACATATGATAAGGAGCGTTGGGCGAATAAATTTGCCTGTGCACGTTTCGCCGCCGGCGAATAAAATCGCAAATCTCCTGTGAAAATTCGCCGGCGGCAATTTCTTATTTTAACGAATTTTTCCGTGAAAATGTCCGAATCTCATGTTTTTTTTGTGAAAATGTTCAGATTTCGCGATTTCGTTCGAATTTCAAAAATTTTTAATGAAATCGTTGGAATTTCAAAATTTTTTCATGAAAACGCCCAAATGTCACGATTTTTTCGTGAAAACTTTAGATTTCATGATTATTCGCTAACTTTTCGCCGTTTCGCTAAACAGGAGAAATTCGCCCATCACTAATGCTAAGTGTAAAGTCTGCCCAATACCATTCCTATACCAATCCTCACGGTCCCTTGGGCAGAACACCGGGCTATGTAGGAAAAGAAGCTCACAGAGGACAAACATGCCCATATGGCTCTGTTTTATTGGTTAAAGAGGAAACAACACTGACTGAGATGCGTGGTTAATTTGTACTCCAGCACTTGTGCACCCGGCATCGGACACCCCCAGGGGGCCTATAGCTTTCCCTTTCCTAACAATAATCCTGATAATTGCCATCCCACAGAGCTAAACCAATAGCTAAAGGAAATCCGCACTGGGCTGCTGACGGCTGTGTCTGAAATGCGTTAGGCAATTCCACATCAGCAAATAACTCATCCCCCTGGGGCGGCCATATCATTCCTTCCAGACCGGACAGATGTCGAATCCACATTGTGTATAGCTGAGTAGCACTCAGCTCAGATGTACAGAGCGTGGCAAGGGCAGGTTTAACGGGGGATCATTACAGGTGCCTGTATCCCTCCCGGCCAACTCAGGAAATGTGTAAATAATGAGCCTCATCTGTTCCGCTTTCAAACTCCAGATGGCAGTTTTGCCTGACTCAGTTGACCAGTTTTTTTTTAGTCCCAGAGCATTTTAGTAGAAGATAGAAATTGTACAATGTTGGTAGTGATGAGCGTACAATATACAGTGTATGAGTCAGTCATGCTGAATACAAATTGGCTATTGACAATCACTGACTGATGCTCGAAGCAGCTTGTTACACCAGAGACATCTGTCTGTGGGTCAAGTTCCTGCAGCAGGAAAAAAGCTGATTGGCAGCATTGAGTGCAGAAGGGACAGATTTATTAGAGTGCCTCTAAACCCCCCAAAATATATATTAAAACTAAGCTACTCAAGAGTGAACTTCTGAGTACTCTTGTAGCTGACATTGCTTTGCTAATTTTAGCATGCTTTAAGGGAGAAGGAAAGCTACTGAAGCAGTGTATTACCAATAGATTAGCCACAATAGTGCAAGCTATAAGACTATATTTATTCTGAAGAATGCTTTACCATACCTGAGTAAACGGTTCTAGAAAGTCTCTCTGTTTGTTTAGGATAGGAGCTGCCATATTGGCTTGGTGTGACGTCACTTCCTGCCTGAGTCTCTCCCTGCTCACTCATAGCTCTGGACTCAGATTAGAGCAGGGAGAGGGGAAAAGGGAGGGGGAGAGAAACTGAGAGCAAACTGAGCATGCTCAAGCCCTAGCCCTGGAGGTTTAAGCTGAAAACAGGATACAGAACAGAAGCCCATGAGTACACAATAGAAGGAAAGAAATGCTGTGTTTCTTTTGACAGAGGACTCAGAGCAGCATTACTTTGAGGGTTTTAGTGGTGTATTTATATAGACCTTTCTAATAACGCTTAATTAGTTTTACCCTTTCCTTCTCCTTTAAGCTGCTAATATCAGGCTTTTGGCTCAACGGCGTCAGCAACCCCAGGTTTAACTTTAGAGGAAGGTTTATAGGCTGTAAGGGCACTGACCCTCTTACCATCATAGAGAGCGGTTGAGCCTGGTATAAGCAGTATATATTAGAAACAACAAAAAATTGAAAATTAATGTAAATGGCAAAAGTGCTCAGAGAAGGACTCTGGGTAAGTTTACATCAGTTCTTTGTTTGTTTGTTTTGATCCCCTTTAAAGGAGAGTTCAACCCTAAACTTAAAAAAACCCTACCCCCCTACCCTACATAGACCCTCCTCCCCCCAGCCTAAGTGTTACTCCGGGCAAATGCCCCTAACGTTTTACTTACTCCTCGGTGCAGATTCAGGCATCGGAGTTCATGGGCGACATCTTCGGCTGCTTCGGTAGTTTTCTTAATGAGACCGGCGCTTCGGCAATTTCCGTGCGCAGTTGTCGCTCCAACTGCGCATGCAGTTTATTTATAACAATGCTAAAAGGAGCCAGTGGACAGAGCATTAATGAATTGCAAGTGATGTCAGGTTAAATGGGCCTAATTGCCCTTATCATCTGCATCACATCCAGCCTAAATATGGAAAGTATTCCGAGTTGGATCATTCACTATGAAATATTCATGGGGACAGAGAGGCAGCGGCTGCTGAAAGAGACTGCGCTAAAGTGCAGACATTCCATTTCGCAGCGGTTTTTGGGGTCTCTCGGGCCCTTCCCTGGGATAAAATCGTTGATCAATAAGAGATTTGGTTTGCAAAGATGTTTTTAATTTCTACCTGCGCAGAAAGTGCTCGCAGCTCCCTGGGAATAAGATCCATTAATGTGATTGCAGAACGGACACGCGAGATTCCTATCACTTACTGAAAATGCTCTCAGCCTCCCTGCAGCACAACCGAGAAAATGGGGAGGGGGCGAGAATAGGACAGTGTTAGTGACATGGGGGGGGATAAGAATGTCAAGAGCTCAAAATGATCGGTTTAGAATGTTGCCTACGTTCCCATTGTATCTCACGCAGGATACCGGCAACACACATTCATATCAACTCCCATAACCCTCCTTTTGTGTTATAATAGGTTGGACACTGATAAACAGCAAAAGACTTTTCTCCAACGCAATGATGCCAGATCTACACTTCCACTTCCTTTGATAAAACATGATTCTTATAGGAATTTCTAACCTTAAGGGCAGAGACACACGCTGCTATTTCGGGAGATTAGTTGCCCAGCAACAAATAGTTTCTTCTTCTTCGGGCGACTGATCTCCGCAAACTGCCTTCCCGTCGGCTAGAATGTAAATTGCCGGCGGGATGGCACCCTGAACTCTTCGGCTTTCTGAAATCGCCCGAAGTTTCCTCGTCTCCCGAAATAGCAGTGTGTGTCTCTGCCCTAAGAGAGAGTTAATTAGAAAAGCCCACCCAATCCTTACTGAGCTGTCTAAGCCCCACCTCTTCACTGAACAAGGGGAGGAGAGCAGCACAGAAGCAGAATATTGGTGGCTACCCAGGGAGGCCATTTCTACTGGGTCTGATGACAAGGGTCAGACTCAGGCTTATGACACAAATAGAGATTTGTAGCTGGTTACAAGTAGGTTTGATATGGGGGCACAATAGACAACAACCCCTGTAGAAAACAAAATTAGAAACCAGCTGCACTCACTAATGTCCCTGTTGGGCATAAAGCAGAGCAGATTGACCCATTGCTTCAAATTTTTATCTATAGTAACTAGCAAATATACTACATATACAAGGACATATCCTATTTAAAAATGTATATTCGTCTAAAAAAAAAGTTTTTGCATTATTTGCTTTGTTCTACTGATTCTTTCCAACTTTCAAAAGGGTTCACTGACCGCAACTAAAAAACAAATGCTCTGTAAGGCTACACATTTATTGCTATTGCTACTTTTTATTACTCCTCTTTCTATTCAGGCCTCTCCTTTTCATATTCCAGTCTCTTATTCAAATCAATGCATGGTTGCTAGGGACATTTGGACCCTAGCAACCAGATGGCTGAAATTGCAAACTGGAGAGCTGCTGAATAAAAAGCTAAATTATTCAAAAAACCCTAAATAATAAAAAATGAAAAACAATTGCAAATTGTATCCAAATATCACTCTCTACATCATACTAAAAGTTAATTTAAAGGTGAACAACCCCTTTAAGATGTCAAGCTCCAATTACAATCCAATATTTGACTGGGCCCCCTTAGCTCATAGCAATGTTACAATACAGCTATATGTAGATCCATGGTAGAAAACCAGCATGTGCCCCAGATCCCACAGCGATCTGCCCCATCCACTGCTTTAAAGGGCATGTAAAGGCAAAATAATAAAATCCCATTTTTACTTTCTTTAATAAAAAGAAACCTATCTCCAATATACTTTAATTTAAAAATATGTACCGTTTTTATAAGAAACCTGACTGTATGCAGTGAAATTCTCCCTTCATTTACTGCTGTGGATAGGAATTGTCAGACGGTCCCTAACTGCTCTGCAGGGAAACAATCATACTTATGAACAGCAGGGGGAGCCCCCGCCTTACTTCCCAGCCATGCAGAACTCAAGCAGCTTTGTTTATGACGATCCCTAAGCAGCCCAGACCACACTGAGCATGTGCACAGTCTTAGTCTTGCAAAGATGTTTAACAAAGTTACAAGATGGAGACCCCCTGTAGCCGACTTTGAAAGCATAAATTATTTTTTTGATTAGGCTTGTGGTGCAGTAAGTTCATGTTTATATTTAGTATACAAAATACAGCATTTCTAGCTTTATTCTATTTTAGACTTTACATGCCCTAAGTGTCTAAGGAACCAGCCCCACAGTTCTGGAATCTCTTCTTTAATACTCATGGCTCATAGTGATTGAATGTGGAGAAGGCCAGGCCTGTTCTTGCCATTTGTCTCGACTATAATGGAAGTCTGCCTGACGCTGGTACTGGTGGATTTTGGCATGAAATTGTAGGGCTGAAATACACCGGCAGCTGCACATCTCCATTATAGTCAAGGAGAGGCTGCATGGATCTATAGATGATGAATATGTTTTGCCCCAGTACTTCACATTGTCCCAGTAAACCAACAGGAGCTGTAAATTCCAGATTGAGAATTCTCAGAATGTCCTGTAACAAGTCCGCTCAGAAAACCTTCCCCTCGTTAGCATAAAAAGAGTGATGGCTGACAGCAATAGACTTGTATGAATCGATTCCTACACCCCCAGAGCAGGTTCATCTGTCTAAAGGTTTGGAAGGAACAATATGACGGAGGCTGATGAATAATTCAAGAAGCTTGTTCCTGACATGCAGGGTCAGCCTCTATGGAAATGGAGAAAAATAGGCTCCCGAAAATGAATGGGAGTGTAAAATTGATTGCTTCACTTCTCATTGTGGACGTTTAACCCCGGAGCTGATACAGGGGCCTGTGATACTTTGGAGAACAATAAGGGAGAAGCAGCTATTTATGTGGATTTATATAATGATATAAACGGGGAAAAGGTTTCCCAGTGTCCAACGTATACCTTTGCCACAAGCCGTGGGCAGGAGCCTAAATACATTTATTGTAAGTCCATAAATCTTTGGACAGAGACAACTTTTTTTCAGTGGCTCAAAAGTAATTGGACAAATTAAATATTTAATTTAATCTAATACTTGGTTGAAACCCCTTTGCTGACAATGACAGCCTGAAGTCTTGAACTCATGGACATCACCAGATTCTGAGTTTCCTCCTTTTTAATGCTCTGCCAGGCCTTTGCTGCAGCGGCTTTCACTTGCTGTTTGTTTGTGGCCTTTCTGTCTGAAGTTTAGTCTTCAACAAGTGAAATGCAGCTCAATTGGATTCAGATCAGGTGACTGACTTGGCCATTCAAGAATATTCCACTTCTTTGCTTTAATAAACTCCTGGGTTGCTTTGGCTGTATGTTTTGGGTCATTATGAAACGCATCCCAATCAATTTGACTGTATTTAGCTGGATTTGAGCAGAAAGTGTCTCTGAACAGCTCAGAATTCATTCTTGTGCTTCTGTCCTGTGTCACATGATGGATAAACACTAGTGTCCCAGTGCCATTGGCAGCCATGCACACCCAAGCCATCACACTGCCTCCCAAATGTTTTATACATCATGTGCTATGATTTGGATCATGAGCTGTTCCAAAACTTCTCCATACTTTTTTCTTGCCATCATTCTGCTAGAGGTTGATCTTGGTTTCATCTGTCCAAAGAATGTTTTTCCAGAACTGTGCTGGCTTTTTTAGATTTTTTTTTTTTTTTAGCAAAGACCAATCTAGCCTTTCTATTCTTGATGCTTATGAGTGGCTTGTACCTTGCAGTGCACCCTCTGTATTTTTTGTGTGTTGTTCAATTGTTTGGCTGTTGTGAAGGGGTTTCTCTTCACCATGGAAATGATTCTGAGATCATCCACCACTGTTGTCTTCTGTGGACGTCCAGGTCTTTTTGTGTTGCTGACTTCACCAGTGTTTTTTCTTTCTCAGAATGTACCAAATTGTAGATTTCACCACTCCTAATATTGTAGCAATTTCTCGGATGGGTTTTTTCTGTTTCTGCCTCTCAAATCAACTCCAGGGCCTTTATCTGCTTCATTGATAATGAAATAACGAAGGAATTGCCCAAACCTGCCCATGAAATAGCCTTTGAGTCAATGGTCCAATTACTTTTGAGCCGCTGAAATGAAGTGATTGTGTTAAAAAAAGGCTTTAGTTCCTCACATTTTTATGCAATCTTTTTGTTCAAGCCACTGAATTAAAGCTGAAAGTCTGCAGTTCAACTGCATCGGAATTGTTTCATTTAAAAATCATTGTGGTAATGTACAGAACCAAAATTAGAAAAAAGTTGTCTCTGTCCAAAGATTTATGGGCCTCACTGTATTAAGCAGGGGTCCCCAAACTTGTTCTGTGAGACACATTTAAATGTAAAAAGAGTTGAGAGCAAGACAAGCATGAAAAGCGTAGGTGATAATAAAGGTTGTGATTGGCTATTTGATAGCCCCTATGTGGACTGGCAGCTACAGGAGCTTCTGTTTGGCAGTACAACTGGCTTTTTTTTTTCACCAAAACTTGTCTCCAAGCCAGGAATTCACCCATCTCGAATAAAGCATTACTAAGTTATTGGATAAAAAAAGGAATCTCCCTCAATAACAGACATCACTTCATCCCTTAAAGGAGAAGGAAAGTTTAAAACTAAGTAAGCCTTATTAGAAAGGCCTATATAAATACACCAGTAAACACTCAAAGTAATGCTGCTCTGAGTCCCCTGTCAAAAGAAAACCCACATTTCTTTCCTTCTATTGTGTACACATGGGCTTCTGTATTAGACTTCCTGTTTTTCAGCTTAAACCTCCAGGGCTAGGGCTTGAGCATGCTCAGTTTGCTCCTCTTCCTTCTCTGCTGTAATCTGAGCCCAGAGCTATAACTGAGCAGGGAGAGACTCAGGCAGGATGTGATGTCACACCATCACACCAAGCTAATACTGCAGCTCCTATCCTAAACAAACCGAGTTTATAGAGCTTTTTACTCAGGTATGGTAAAGCATTCTACAGAATAAATATAGCATTCTAGCTTGCACTATTGCAGCTAATCTATTAGCAATAAAATGCCTCCGTAGCTTTTCTTTGGCAAGAGGCTCTGAAAGTTAAATCTGAAGGAAACAGGTTCGGGGGGGGGGGGTTCCAACCATTGTGACCACCAAGTAGTCAAGGAAGTTGTCAGGAGAAAGAAAGAGGCTGCTCTGATGTTCTTCTGCTTAGGAAAGTTTTGAGAAAGGTTTCTATTTTTTTTCCCTAAGCAGAAGAACATCAGAGCAGCCTCTTTCTTTCTCCTGACAACTTCCTTGACTACTTGGTGGTCAGACTGGTGGGAAAATGACCAGCAGGTGGCGCTGTTGTAACAAGATTCATTCATATTAACAGCACATGTCTCCTTTAATATCTTGGAATGAAAAAATTAAAAATGAATGTATATTGCTAAAGTGCAAGCTTATTAAATGCAGATGTTTCTCTGGGAAGGAGAACCACTGGAAGAGAAACATGGGGAGTAAAGAAAACATGGGGAGTAAAGAAGACATGGGGAGGATTGAGTTGGACAAAGGGATACTTGTTTCAGCTCTGCAGGCAGGTAATGTGTCCCTTTTAACCATAAATTCTCCCCTTCTCCTGTTTCAAGTTTGACTTAGCAAAGGGAAATGAATTCCTCCTGCAAATATGGAATAAGCGCATGGATTGCTGTAACACACTGACACCTGCTGGTCTCCGGGGGGCAATGCACTAGGTATATTTTATATGGATTACTGGTAGGCTTATACCTCAATGACAGAAAATGTTCTTGTACGGGGCCCCTGTGATTTCTGATGGTGGCCCTTTTTGGCCCAGTGCATGTTGGGTGACCTTCCCAAGCGAGCGGATCATATTGTGTATGGGCAGCTTTAGATGCTGATCACATTTGGATCCTAAAGAACAAGAATGGATTGCACACTCAATTTTCAAAATTCAAAAAAAAGTAATATTTATTACAGAAAAAAAATAAATAAATAAAAGAAGAGGGTAATAGAAATGACAAAAATAATAAGTAAGCCCAACGCGTTTCGACTCTAGTGATCTTCCTCAGGGGCACAAACAATAGATAATCAAAAAGAAAAAGGCAGGGCTGAGGAAGACCACTAGGGTCGAATAAGAAATGAGAACTTTGCAGCTGTGCTGGCAGTCAGCAAATTGTCAGGGAACTAGGCCCCTGCAGACCCACCCTGTTGTGGACAACCTATAGCAGGTTCATAGCCCATTTTCGAGTTCTGGACTGTATTGACATAAATGGGGTTGGTTAAGTGGTACACAAGTTGGACCACAAAATTGCGTTTAATCACACACGTCTGCCCCCATAATCCTTCAGTGCGCCACCTGCAAGCACAACCAAACCACTGTCTCTGCTGAGAAAATGAAGTCAGGGAGCAGAGAAGACAGGGATCGAAGTGAGGGAGCAGGGAACAGAGAAGTCAGGGAGATAAGGAAGGGATCAAAGTCAGGGAGCAGAGAAGGGAGGGAGTGGAGAAGTCAAGGAGGGAAGGGAGGGAGCAGAGAAGGAGAGATGTGAGGGAGCAGAGAAGGCAGGGAGCGAAGTGAGGGAGCAGAGAATGCAGGGAGAGAAGTCAGGGAGCAGAGAAGTGTCATCGGACATGTCTCTGGAGTCTGGACGGTTCTAAGTAGAAAATCACAAAAGCTCCCAGTCTCAGGAAATTCATTTTCAGCCAGTCTGCCAAAATGACCAGCAGGTGGAAACACACCCTGTGACTAATCGGGGGGTCCGAGTGGGACACTGACTGATAAGCAGTTCCATTTATGTTTCAGAAATATCTTATTGCCAAAGTTAGAGCCATATGGGACATAGAAGAAATGACAAGACGCATTAAAAACAAATAAGACATTTAATAGAGGCTTTGTTTACAGTTACAGACGGCAAGAAAAATATTCAACTGTGCATAGAAGAATATAAAGTATTTGAGCAGAAATGTACAGTGGTCTACAATGGTTTGTTCCCTATGTACATATTTACAGTATAATTTAAAGGTAATATTTATACAGAGAGAGGTACTTACATGATAAGGAAAAGTATCGGTATTTCATTTCTGTGTAAACTGTTGGACCCATACGAATCATACAGAGCAGTTATTATATCAGTTCTGATGCAGAGAGATACGCTGGTCTCTTTACACTGAGACAGACACAAGACAAACAGGGGGGGTGCATTTTCAGGCTGGTGAC
This sequence comes from Xenopus laevis, assembly GCF_017654675.1. NCBI lineage: Eukaryota > Metazoa > Chordata > Amphibia > Anura > Pipidae > Xenopus > Xenopus laevis. Next base: position 140,506,183 of record NC_054375.1, read on the forward strand.
AAGCCCACCCAATCAGCTGCAGTCAGGATCTGAATGTGACCCTTGCAGGTATACCGGCAGCCATAGCAAAACTTCCTGTCAGTACAGCTGCAAGGGTCACATCTGGACCCTGACTGAGGCTGGTTTCAGTCCGGTGAAGCCCCACTCTATCAACCTCAATAAGAATCCAAAAGAGACCCTTGCAGCTGTGTTGGCAGTCAGCAAATCGTCAGGGAACTAGGCAGAATGGCTGCCAGCTAGGGTTGCCACCTGACCTGTATTTTACTGGCCTGGCCAGTAAAAATGATGAGTCAATGCCAATGTTATTAATAGGAAAAAACAGCAAGAATATAGGAAGGCCATTATTTTTTTTCCAGAAAAGGTGGCAACCCTTCCGCCAGCATGGCTCCAAGGGTCATATCTGGACCCTGACTGAGGCTGGTATCAGTCCAGTGAAGCCACACCCTATCAGCCTCAATAAGAATCCAAATGAGACCCTTGCAGCTGTGCTGGTAGTCAGCAAATCACCAGGGAACTAGGGCCCTGCAAAGTGACTGCCAGCTGCTAGCTGGCTGCAAGGGTCACATCTGGACCCTGACTGAGGCTGGTTTCAGTCCAGTGAAGCCCCACCCTATCAGCCTCAGTAAGAATCCAAATGAGACCCTTGCAGCTGTGCTGGCAGTCAGAAAATTGCCAGGGAACTAGGTCCCTGTAGAGTGACTGCCAGCATGGCTGCAAGGGTCACATCTGGACCATGACTGAGGCTGGTTTCAGTCCTGTGAAGACCCCACCCAATCAGCCTTAATAAGAATCCAAACAGGACCCTTGCAGCCAGCAGTCATATTTGGATCCTGACTGATGTGGTTTTCAGTCCAATGATAACCCCCACCCAAACAGCCTCAGTCAGAATCTAAATGTGGCCTTTGTATTTGTGCTGGCAACCTGGATCCTTACTGAGGCTACTTGGGTGGAGTCGCCACAATGCTGATAATGCAGCCCTGTCTTTTTCTATGGTCTGTTTCAGATGTTTTTTTGGTAGTGAGAGGAGGAGGCATGGGAGCTGCACAATTGATCTGCCACATTTTCCCCTCACTGCTACAGTAATTAAAAAAACTGAGCCCTGTAAAATACATATCCTTTGGGGATACTCAGCATTATTATACACTCAGCATTATGATATAATCAGCATTATGACACGCCCCTGCTTTATAAGCCTGTACCAAACACAGCAGAGGCCAATTTGTGACTTGTAAGCAACAGGCGTTTGTTTTGTCCCTCACTGAGAGATTACGAGGATAAGAGACATCAGTATGCAGCAATATATAGTGATACCCAGCACCACGGCACAGCCCAGCTCACCTACTAGCACCTGAAGTGAGACCGAAAGGCACGATACAATGCAAAGAATTCTGGGAAGATCACTGAACTCTTCACCGGGAGACACATCATTCTAGACGAGAGCTTCACAGGACGTTGTTTTTCTATTGGCTGCCGAGCTGAGACTTGTGGCTTTGGATCTTGTTCTGTTCTTGTCATCCAGCGACGTTACACCCCATTAGCACTGGCTTTTGTCTGTAACCACAACACAAGATATTTAACTTCCACCCCCGTCTCACAGCGACAACCTACAAGTGTCACACTCACAAAGTGACAGTTACACTGCAACATATTCAATCAAATTAAAGGGGTAGTGAATGTATTGTGTGCTACAGAATGGCCTATTCCTAGCAACATTTCAATTGGGCTTCATTATTTATTTATAGTTTTTGAATTATTTGCCTTTTGCTTCGGGCTCCAGCTTTTAAATGGGGATCACTGACCCCATTTAAAGACAAATGCTCTGTAGCTTATTGTTATTGCTACTTTTTATTACACTTCTTACTATAAAAGCCTTCTCCTATTAATATTCCAGTCTCTCTCAGTCAAATGTGCATGGTTATCAAATGAAAACCATAGAGCCTATGATTAAGTGTCCTTGGAGGACACGATACGCGTCGGGCTTTTATCCTTTATACATAATGTAAATAAAGACTTTTTTGTACTACTTCAAAAAATAATTTGGACTCCTGGATTCTACCGACTAATTGACTTTTCCCGGAGTGGTGCCTGCCCGCTATTTGGTCCCTAGCAACCACACTGCTGAAACTGGAGAGCTGATAAATAAAAAGCTATAAGGCAGATTTATCAAGGGTCGAATTGAAAATTTGAATTTTCGAAATTTTTTATGATCAAAACTGTCATTCGACGAGGGAGTTCTTCAAATCTGATTCAAGTTTTTTTAAAAAAAAAATTCAAATTCGATTTTCAACCTGTCTCATACTCAGGCCCTTTAATAACTTGAATTCACTATTTGCCACTTAAAACCTGCCGAATTGCTGTTTAAGTCAACGGGAGACGTCCAGGGATCAATTTCAAGTGTTTGCAGCCTCCGTGACATTCAAGTTTTTTTGGAGAAAAAAAACTCAAATCGAGTTTTGATTCAAAGTTTTCGTGTCGATTCCATTCATCCGAGTTTAAACAATTCAATTTTTTTTTTTTTAATACGTTTCGATTGGTTGAATTTCGAATTTAGGGCAGTTTAGCGGAGTTTTTAAAAACTCACATGAATTCGAAATTCAAACCCTTGATAAATGTGCCTCCCTATAATTCAAAAACCACAACTAATAAAAAATGAAAACCAATTGCAAATTGTCTCAGAATATCACTCTCTACATCATACTAAAAGACATAGTATAAGTGAAATTTCCCCCCAATCTTGTATTCATTAAAGAATAATATAGGACGCTGCTTTCACTCTGGGCTAAAAATTATCATTAATTTTAAAAATCGTTCCTTTATTGGAGCTCCCTATAGATCTGCCCTGGTTGCCCTGGTCCCTGTCCAGGTTTCAAATGAGGAGCTGGCTTATACTAAAGGAGCATTATACAGCCAATCACAGCCCTGCATTCACACAAGTAAGACAGGCTTCAGTTCCCTATCAGGTCCTGCTAGCTGCTGATTGGTTCCTGTCCTACAGTGCAGTGAGCTGAGTGCCACCGGCTCCCCTGCACAGCCTGCAGAAATTTTCAATAAACTAACAGATTCCTTCTATTTATAGAGAAGTATAATACACTTGCACATTTTTTTTTTTGTCCCCTTTGACAACTTGTGAAATGATTTAAATTTTTTAGGTTTTTTTCTGCTTTTCTTTTTTTTTTTTGACACTTTACAGGTTTCAAAATGACCCCAGAAAAAAAAATATTGTTCTGTGATATATTGATATTGTTAATTTTTTTTTATTGCTCATTTTTATTGCCTTTTCCAATTGATATTACAGTCTCTCATTCAAAGCACTACCTGGTTGCTAGGGTAATTTGGACCCTAGCAACCACACATCTGCTGAAATTACAAGCTGGAGAGCTACTGAATGAAAAGCAAAATTATTCAAAAAACCTCAATCAATAAAAATGAAGACAAATTGTTTCAGAGTAGCACTTTTTGCATCATACTTATTTAAAAGTAAACAACTCCTTTAAAGGGCAAGTAAAGTCTAAAATAGAATAAGGCTACAAATGCTGTATTTTGTATAATAAACAAACTGGGACTTGCTGTACCACAAGCCTAATCAAACAAAGTATTTATGCTTTTAAAGTTGGCCACAGGGGGTCAACATCTTGTAAAATCTAATGTGGATTTCATAGTTTTTGTATTGTTTAATACAGACTTTCTCCAACTCTGCAGAACCAGTGGCTGCAGCAAAATAATCCTACACATATCGGTTTAAATCTGGCTCCATGATCTTTGTCCCTGCAGCTGGAGTTGGAAACGGTAAAGGCAAAAATAAAATCCAATAGAAATCTCGACACAGTCGCCGACTGCTCTACAGGGAAACAAACAAAGCTGCTTGAGTTCTGCATGGCTGGGAAGTAAGACGGGGGCTCCCCCTGCTGTTCATAAGTTTGATTGTTTCCCTGCAGAGCAGTTAGGGACTGACCACAGTAATTGAAGGGGGAATTTCACTGCATACAGTCAGGTTTTTTTTTATAAAAAGTATATTGGAGATAGGTTTCTTTTTCATTAAAGTAAAATGGGATTTTACTTTTTTGCCTTTACATGCCCTTTAACCCTGGTTTTGCATAGGTCTTCTTATAGTCAGTGATACAGATTTTCTTTAGTATATTCTTTAACTCAGTCTATACTTCCAACAACATTGGCACAAACATACTTACATTCTCCTTTGATTGTGCGGCAGATTCTTTGAGTAAAGTCTCTGAAACAAGTTCTTCTTCCTGCAGAGATTGATCCATATAAAACATAATGTTGGACTCCGTGACAGCCCGAGGGAGGAGCAGAACCCCTCAATGTAAACATATTGTTGAAAAACAGTATAAGGGGCCAGATGTGTGTGTGCTGCCTGAGCTCTCGATTTCCATGCTGTCAATCAGTTCCCACCACCATGGGGCACAGGTACAGCGGACTAGAGGGGAGTTGCAGACATATGTAAATCTGCTTCACATCTCACATGAGACTTAGGGGCACATTTACTAAGGGTCGAAGTGAATTTTCGAATTAAAAAACTTTGAATGTCTAAGTATTTTTTGGGTACTTCGACCATCAAATAGGCCAAATTCGACTTTGACTCGACCATTCGAAAATCGAAGTACTGTCTCTTTAAAAAAGTTTGACTTCGACACCTTAAACCTGCCGAATTGCTATTTTAGCCAATGGGGACCTCCCAGAACCTATAGCCAAAATGTGGCTAAGTTTTAAAAAGTCTGAGTATTTTTTTTGAAAATCGTTCGATTCAAACGATTTCTACGATCGATCGATTTTAATTCGACCGAAAACTGCCGAAAATAAGTATTTTTTGGGTACATCGAATAGGCCAAATTCTACTCGAATTGAAAATACTTTGATTATTCGACCATTTGAAAATCGAAGTACTGTCTCTTTAAAAAACTTCGACTTCGCCACTTCGCCACCTTAAACCTGCAGAATTGCTGTTAGCCTGTGGGGACCTCCTAGAACCCATAGCCAAAAATTTTTTTTGAAAATCGTTCGATCGCACGATTAGATCGTTCGATTCAAACCATTTCTTCGATTGATCGAACGATTTTAATTCGACCGAAAAATTCAAAAAGAAAAGTTCGACTATCAAATTTGCCCAATTCGATGGTCGAATTTCGAAATTCAACCATTGATAAATCTGCCCCTTAAAGTCCAGGATTGCATTATAGCATGAGCATTAACTAACAGCTATGAGTGTGGCTGGATCTGGGTGCAACAAGACTAAAAATGGGGGAAAAATTAACTTGGTTGCGCTTACCTTTAACCCTTTCAAGGTAGGAGCTGTGTCTGCAAGATTGTCCTTAGTGTCTATGGCCTCCGTGTCTATGGCCTCCACTATAACAGGGTTTACTTTAGGGATCTAGAAAAGAGATGACAGAATTCACCGTATAGAAGTGGTGCCTAATCCATGTACGGAATCATGTACTTAAAGGGGTTGTTCACCTTTAAATTAACCTTTAGTATGATGTAGAGAGTGATATTCTGAGACAACTTGCAATTGGTTTTCTTTATGGTTTTTGAGTTATTTAGCTTTTTATTCAGCAGCTCTCCAGTTTGCAATTTCCGCTATCTGGCTGCTAGGGTCCAAATTACCCTAGCAACCATGCACAGATATGAATAAGAGACTGGAATATGAATAGGAGAGGGGCTGAATAGAAAGAGGAGTAATAAAAAGTAGCAATAACAATACATTTGTAGCCATACAGTGCATTTATTTTTAGATGGGGTCAGTGACCCCCATTAGAAAGCTGGAAAGTGTCAGAAGAAGGCAAATAATACGAAAACTATATAAAATGAATAATGAAGGCCAATTGAAAAATTGCTTAGAATTGGACATTCTATAACATACCACTAGTTAACTGAAAGGCGAACCACCACTTTTATCCTATTTCACAGCATTAATGTACAAAAATATCAAGGTCTGTTTGTAATATTTGTGTGTGTGTCAATGTTTAAAGATTGATAAAATAAAGGGGTAGTTCACCTTCAATATGTTATAGAATGGCCAATTTTTCAATTGGTATTCATTATTTATTTTTTATGGTTTTAAAATTCTAGCTTTCAAATGGGGGTCACTGACCCCATCTAAAAAAACCAAATGCTCCTTAAAGCTACAAATGTATTGTTATTGCTACTTTTTGTTACTCCTCTTTCTATTCAGGCCTCTCCTATTCATATTCCAGTCTCTCCTTCAAATCAATGCATGGTTGCTAGGGGTAATTTGGACCGTAGTAACCAGACTGCGGAAACTGCAAACTGGAGAGCTGCTGAATAAAAAGTGAAACAACTCAAAAACCACATATGATAAAAAAATTAAAACCAATTACAAATAGTCTTAGAATATCACTCTCTACATTATACCAAGTGTTAATTTAAAGGTGAAGAATAGGGCACTGGTGCCTTCCAGTAAAGAACAGCAGCAATAAAACAATCCCCCGTTTGCCTCCCAGCGTTGTGTTACATTCCTCCCAGCAGAAAACCAGGGCATTTTGTCCACCATTGTTTTTAGCTGTATGGCAGCAGCAGGACAGTATCCCAATTACGATTGGCCAGGTACAAGTAAAGAAATGGCTGCAGGTGAGTCAGTATAAACATGGAGCTTCTCTCTTACCTCTTGTTTCAAGGGCAGGAGGGGCTTAGGCTTGAGCTCCGTCAGATACAGAGCACGGGAGAGAAGTAGCAGAGATGGGGGAACGTTCTCCTTTAGGTGTAAATCCAGCCACTGGGAAAGGGAACAGATTCATTTCTCATTTCTTAGGACTAATAATAACAACAAGCAGAAGTATCTCCATAGTAATGTTCCGTCTGTTCTACCTGTTTAATTTGCTCCTTCAGTTGTTCCTCTGTGAGGCCCAGAGATCTCATTCCCCGAGCCCTGCTGGCTGCTTGAAGTTCTGCCACAGTGAGGTTTTCCACCCCTTCCTTGGAGATCATCTGTACAACGGAGAACTCTTGTGAGTAACAGAGCATCCATAAAATACAGGAATCGTCCGTGATTACCCAGGAGCACATTTATATTTACATAGATGGACTGCACTGTGCAGAGAGTAAAGCAATAACGCTTGTTAGCTCTTTTGGTTTCTGGGCAGTTTATATTACCCAGTATATGGTGGGTGAATGTATGCTTTGGTTTTAAGAATAGTGAACGGTATTCGTGTGGAATTCATTGGGTTACTCAGTCCAGCTGTAAGGGTTAATGTTCTGTATTGCAAGTTACAGGATATCCTCGTTTGCCCAGGATTAAATTAAGTTTGTATTTTTATTTCCTCGGTTCTATGGTGACACCTAATGGACAAATTGCTGTACTGCAAACCATCAAGACATTCATTAAAGGGATACTGTCATGGAAAACATGTTTTTTTTCATAACACACCAGTTAATAGTGCTACTCCAGCAGACTTTTGCACTGAAATCCATTTTTCAAAAGAGCAAACAGATTTTTTTATATAAAATTTTGAAATCTGACATGGGGCTAGACATTTTGTCAATTTCCCAGCAGCCCCTGGTCATGTGACTTGTGCCTGCACTTTAGGAGAGAAATGCTTTCTGGCAGGCTGCTGTTTTTCCTTCTCAATGTAACTGAATGTGTCTCAGTGAGACATGGGTTTTTACCATTGAGTGTTTTTCTTAGATCTACCAGGCAGCTGTTATCTTGTGTTAGGGAGCTGCTATCTGGTTACCTTCCCATTGTTCTTTTGTTTGGCTGCTGGGGGGGGGGGGAAGGGAGAGGGTGATATCACTCCAACTTGCAGTACTGCAGTAAAGAGTGACGGAAGTTTATCAGCGCACAAGTCACGACTTGGGGCAGCTGGGAAATTGACAATATGTCTAGCCCCATGTCAGATTTCAAAATTGAATATAAAAAAATCTGTTTGCTCTTTTGAGAAATGGATTTCAGTGCAGAATTTTGCTGGAGCAGCACTATTAACTGATGCGTTTTGAAAAAAAAATGTTTTTCCCATGACAGTATCCCTTTAAGGTTAAAAGGGTGTTTCACCTTTAAACAACTAGTTGTTTTCAGATAGAGCACCAAAAATAACAACTTTTTCCAATGACTTTGTATTTTCTATGTCTCGCAGTTTTTCTAATATTGAAGTGTAACGTGTCATTTTTCACCTTCTGAAGCAGCCCAGGGGGTCGCCGACCCTGTAAACTGTTCTAAATTGATACATTTCTTATCTTTGTCCCTGCTGAGCACAATTTCTGGGTTTCATTACAGGCGGCTGTTAGAATTGATACAATAGTTGCTAATACTCCAGAGATGCTGCTGAGAAATGGATCAACTAAATGTTGCAAAATTGTAACAGTTCAGAGTCTGCACCTGAATTACTGAGCTGCCAGACAAACACCAGAGACACCAACATTCATCTTTAAACTTAGGTTTTGGAAAAACAGTAAAAAATAAATAATGGAAAGTAATTGAAAAAAAGTCTATTTCTGGGGAACAATCTGAAAACAACGGAACTGAAAAAAAAAAGTGTTTGGAAGGTGAACAACCACTTTAAGACTATGTTAGTCAGATAGTCAGAACATTATTTTGGTTGTTTTTGTGCACAGATAAGATTATTCATTCTGGTATCAGAATTTATCCAGAGGTTCTGTGACTATATAACGGCACAAGGCTGCAGGCTGAGTTATACAGGGAACTCCGAGTATCACTCATGTATTATAAGGGATAATGTAACCCCTACTGTAAATGATAAGGATATTAGAAGTCACTGAGGGGTTCTGTGACCATATAAAGGCACAAGGCTGCAGGCTGAGTTATACAGGGATCTCAGAGTATCACTCATGTATTATAAGGGATAATGTAACCCCTACTGTAAATGATAAGGATATTAGAAGTCACTGAGGGGTTCTGTGACCATATAAAGGCACAAGGCTGCAGGCTGAGTTATACAGGGATCTCAGAGTATCACTCATGTATTATAAGGGATAATGTAACCCCTACTGTAAATGATAAGGATATTAGAAGTCACTGAGGGGTTCTGTGACCATATAAAGACACAAGGCTGCAGGCTGAGTTATACAGGGATCTCAGAGTATCACTCATGTATTATAAGGGATAATGTAACCCCTACTGTAAATGATAAGGATATTAGAAGTCACTGAGGGGGTTCTGTGACCATATAAAGGCACAAGGCTGCAGGCTGAGTTATACAGGGAACTCTGAGTATCACTCATGTATTATAAGGGATAATGTAACTCCTACTGTAAATGATAAGGATATTAGAAGTCACTGTGGAGTTCTGTGACCATATAAAGACACAAGGCTACAGGCTGAGTTATACAGGGAACTCTGAGTATCATTCATGTATTATAAGAGATAATGTTCCCAATACTGTAAATGATAAGGATATTAGTAGTCCTTTGACCATATAATGGCAGGGTATAGGGGTCGTAGAACTCCAAGGTGATGTCTAATTAGCCCATATTGTAAGGTTAATTTCTGTTACACATGTGCAATAGGTTGTAGTCCAGCAATATTCACAGTTTACTAGAATATTCATAGCGATTGTGTATTGAGTCAGTCTATGCCTGCATCTCGTTTAAATATAAACTTTTAACTATGGAAATATTAACAATATGAAAAAAGAGTCAAGAAGTGCATTCAAGTTGTTCTCTCTCTATTGATCCTGGGTTTGAAAGCAACTAAACCGTATACGCGTGTGTTTGTGGGCGCATAAAGCAAATCCAACTGCCAGTAGTGTTACCTCATCGTCGGCCCGTATGGAGCGGAGCTGCATCATGAGCTGAAAGCGCAGCAAGTTGTTGGTGCCGATTGGGGGCAGTTCCAGCAGTCTGCATAGGGCCGCAAGCTGAGACCGTTCCAGGTTCTCCAGGGTTAACTCATCCTCAAAGAGTTTGGAGAAGCGCACAATCTCCTTTGTACTGGGCTGCTCACCTGTGCCTCGAACCTGAAACCCACGTAAATACAGTGTGTAATCCCAGGAATATACATGGTGATAACAATGCTTAACTTTAATATCTATTCTATACAACTGCCAGCTTTAATATCTATTCTATACAACTGCCAGCTTTAATATCTATTCTAAACAACTGCCAGCTTTAATATCTATTCTAAACAACTGCCAGCTTTAATATCTATTCTAAACAACTGCCAGCTTTAATATCTATTCTATACAACTGCCAGCTTTAATATCTATTCTATACAACTGCCAGCTTTAATATCTATTCTATACAACTGCCAGCTTTAATATCTATTCTATACAACTGCCAGCTTTAATATCTATTCTATACAACTGCCAGCTTTAATATCTATTCTATACAACTGCCAGCTTCTTGAAGCAATAAGATACAATAGACAGTGACAGACCTGCTGCACATAGGAAGAGAACTGCTGCTGGCTGTCGGCTCCAGTCTCTGCCTTGTTCCTCCGTGCCATCTCAGAGATGGTCTCTTGTAGGAACTTGGCCATTTCCAGCTTTGCTCCCAACTTTTTCTTCATCTTTTCCTCCTAGGCAGTGAATACAAAGAATGGGCCGAGTGAGTTGCAATGCAGGACTATAACGAAGAGCTTTTTTGCATAAAATTAAAACCGCAACATAAGTCAGCAGAATGGCTCGGACTGCTTCAACTAAAGGTGGCCATACAATGAAAGAACTGGCAGAATCACCCTCGTTTGTTTCCAATGTTATTAAATATGCCCCCTAATCTACTATACCCTAGCTCATGAGATGGTTCTAATGAGTGCATCAACAATGCCTCTATGGAGTGAACCCAACTATGTCTACAGTATTTTATAAAGTAGATCTGTATCTCTATACAGTATGTCACACCAACTTCCCATAATTTTATGGTTTTCTAGAGGTTCTACTGTGTACTGCTCATAAAAACATATATTTCCTGAGTCATCTATTTTTCATACTGGAAAGATTCTCAGTCCAGCATTGAAAATAAGTGTTTGAATTGGAGATTAAGGGTCCAAATAGGTGTTAGTGCTCAGCAATGCTTAAATCAGTCTGACATATTCTGATGAACGGACACAGATATCAGCTTTGACAAATGTATACAAGGAATGCAACTGAATACACTATTTTGGATTCGGCCGTACCGCCGAATCCTTTGCGAAAGATTCGTCTGAATACCAAACCAAATCCTAATTTGCATATGCAAATTAGGCGTGGGAACGGGAAAACTTTTTCTACTATTGTGACAAAAAGTCACATGATTTTCCTTCCCGCACCTAATTTGCATATGCATATTAGTATTTGGTTCGGCCTGGCAGAAGGATTCAGCAGAATCCTGCCCAAATCCCGAACCCTGCATCCAGATGTATACGTCAGTCAGGTAAATTTTTATAAAAATAAAAAAAAAAGGGGGGGGGGGATGGGGAGGGGCAGAGGCATCGTCAGGGGAAAAAGTTATCCTGCATGCGCTGTCCTAAGCCAGAGGAATGCTACATAGCAAGCTTTTTTACTCAACCATCCTCAAAGGCAGACGACACACCTCGCTCCTCCCTCCTCAGCCGTCAGCTCTTGCTCCTCACTCCTCCCTCCTCAGCCATCTGTCCTGGGTCCTCGCTTCTCAGGGTGCGCATATTCAGCCCGGTGCCCCAACTATAGTTACTTGTTCTTGGCGCTTTTTTTTTTTTTTTTTTATAAACCTATTTTTTTTTTCATGTGATGCCATTTCTTTTAACCAATAGGCGTTCCTGAGAAGAAAGGAGCAAGAGCTGACAGCTGAGGAGGGAGAAGCGAGGACCAGGCCCAGACTGACAATCTGTCAGTTCAAGCAATTTCCCGAAGGGCCGCTCCATTTACCTGTGAAATGGGCCGCTTCTGATTTGCGGCATCTGGGCAGGGGGAGAGAGGCTTACAGCATGCATGCTGTGCTTCTTCACACACACCAACCAGCTGCGCGCGTCTGCCTGTCTGCGCGTCTGCCTGTCTGCGCGTCTGCCTGTCTGTTTACATGTGGGCTGCTTTGTTTGTTGCCCGGGCTGCTTTTTGCTTCCAGTCCGGCTCTGGTGATGACCCAGGATGGATGGCTGAGTACGGAGGAGTGAGGAGTAAGAGCTGATGGCTGAGGAGGGAGGAGCGAGGACCCAGGACAGAGGTGTGATCCCAGGGTCTCCCCCCCTGCTCACTCCTCCTCCTTCCTCTCTCTGCTTCACACAATGAAGGCGTGTCCGGACGCCCATGGGAGGGGGAGACTAAACTGCTGGTAAATGCTTCAGAATTCCCCAATTCCATCTTTCAGTTTCTCTAGTGCTTCTCTCATGAGCAGGAGTATCCCTACCATGCCCTACTAAATCTGGTGAGCAGGAGCAGCTCTATTACATCCATGTAGTAAAGTTTGTGTACCCTCCAGACTTTGAAATACCCAGTAAACAGAATTCTGCTGACCTTTTTGGATTCAGTTTCAAATGTGGAAGGCAACATTTCTGGGAAGAGCTTCAGGAACACGGGCAGCAGAAACTCCATGAAGGGGACAATAACAAAGACCATGAACGGGACCAGTCTGAAAAGATCAGCGCACGTCCTCATAAGCTAAGGGACAAAAAATGGGTGCAAAAGTTAGTAAATCTCTTTATAATGTTGGAGCACAGAGAAGAAATGGCAGTAAAAAGACATTAACTGCTATATGTGCCATAGGCTTTGGAATAAAGAAAGGCAGCCGATTACCTTCATTAACACGTTATAGAATATCAAATTATTATTCATGAATAGACTAGAAGCGCCTGTTGATGACAATACGCAGGATGGGAGTCTCTGCAGCAGTTTAATCACATTAGCCACTGATTGTACCATTTACAAAAATAATATTTTGACTCCTTAAACATCAGACTTACCCTTCGCCTTTCCCTCCTAGTCAGCACTTGCCCGTGTAGCAACCGCCAGACCATCCGAGCGGCCACCTTAGTGTCAATCCAGAGCAGGCGGAAACCGTGGTAGAAGTGTTTGATTTCATCCATCACCCTCTGGCCGAGGGATTTACGCACCACTTGCGGAGATTTCTCGGGCTCCGGTGGGGAAGGTGGGGTGGAGGGAGGAGGGGGCGGGGCATCCTGAAGAGAGAACCCAGAAGCGTGGAAAGCACGGGTGCTCCATGAGGGGCTCACAAAGGCAGCGGGCACCAAGCAGCTTGGTTGAGGGACACGGCCACTATTTTGTGCGCAGGAAACAGAGGCGTATATCGGACACAGGTTCTTCCTCAGGACAAGATGTGAACTGCTGGAAAAAAAACAAATACGGTGTTCACAAATGAAAGACATGGAAGTGGTAGGGATAGGAGACATTTGGCACACCATTTCTAGCAGAACTACATCTCCCAGCATGCCTTCACCAGCTGTATTCACAAAAAAAAAACTTAATACCATATACAGTTAAATTCACCAATGTGACCATTACATTGCACCTACATGCAGAATAATAACCCAAATGGCGAGTGAACCAGCAGAGTTCAGCAAAATACCATTTAACTCAATGGAGTGGCAGTTTCTAGCACACGAAGCTGGAACAGTGTGGGCAGCAAAATGTTGGAAATCTCCCCTAAGAAAGGACTTGGATCCATTCATTTACCTAATTTAAAGGAATAGTAACACCAAAAAATGAAAGTAATAAAAATATAATATACTTTTGTGTTGCACTGATAAAAACGGGTGTTTTCTAAAGAAACACTACTATAATTTATATAAACAAGCTGCTGTGTAGCCATGGGGGCAGCCATTCAAAGCTGAAAAAGAAGAAAAGGAACAGGATACACAGCAGATAACATAAGCTCTGTAGTATACAATGAGATTCTTCAGAACTTATCTGTTATCTACTGTGTATCCTGTGCTTGAATGTCTGCCCCATGGCTACACAGCAGCTTGTTTATATAAATTATAGTAGTAATTATCGGTTATCTACTGTGTATCCTGTGCTTGAATGGCTGCCCCCATGGCTACACAGCAGCTTGTTTATATAAACTATAGTAGTACTTATCTGTTATCTACTGTGTATCCTGTGCTTGAATGGCTGCCCCCATGGCTACACAGAAGCTTGTTTATATAAACTATAGTAGTAATTATCGGTTATCTACTGTGTATCCTGTGCTTGAATGGCTGCCCACATGGCTACACAGAAGCTTGTTTATATAAACGAGTTTTTTTTTTTTTTTTTTTAACTAAACCAGTTTTGTCAGTGCAGGGCACCAGTACATTATAGGGTTTCCTTTAAAACATTTTCATTGGGGTTACTATTCCTTTAAATCCACATTGAGTAGTACGACCTTCGATTTCAAGGAAACACTGGAAGCCCCTCCTTGCAGTCCAGGAATATATGGAGTCCATGTGTGACGCTGGCTTCAAGGGCAGGCAATTTAATCCCATCCAGTCTCACTGGGGCAGGCGGTATCTGCACTCTCTGTGTTTGGGGCTTTGCCAAATCCAGTGTGTAGGTTCCACTTGATTTTGCAATAGGATTCATCTGACACAAACCCTCACCTAAGGGTAGCACTACACGGATGTTTTTGGCGAGATCCGACGCGCTGCAGCAAATTGCATGCTACGAAAATAAGGTAAGAGATAGAAATGTCGAATGAAGTCACATCGTTGATCAACTCTGTGACTTCATCTGGCATTTCTATTTCTTAAATTATTCTTGTTGCATAAGTTTTGTCGCAGCGCGTCAGATCTCGCCGAAAACGTCCGTGTAGTCCTACCCTAAGAGTGTCTTCCACCAAGTTCTTAGACTTGTGACAGCCAGGAACAGCAACAGAATACTCTCTCCCTTACGGGCTGGAAGAACTATTAGCACTAAATCCCAGTCACTCTTTAAAGGGGTTGTTCACCTTTAAAATAACTTAGCATGATGTAGAGAGAGATATTCAGAAACCATTTGGTTTTCATTTTTTATTATTTGTGGTTTTTGAGTTATTTAGCTTTATTATTTAGCAGCTCTCCGGTTTGCAAGTTCAGCCATTTGGTTGCAAAGCTCCAGATTCCCCTAGTAACCATGCACTGATAGGAGTAAATGACTGGAATATGAAAAGGAGAGGCCTGAATAGAAAGATAATCAAAAAAAAGTAGCAATAACAATACATTTGTAACCTTTTGTTTGTTTTTAGATGGGGTCAGTTACCCCCATTTGAAAGCTGGGAAGATTTAGGAGAAGGCAAATCTTTAAAAAACAACTAAAAAATAAATAATGAAGACCAATTGAGAAATTGCTTTGAATTAGCCATTCCATAACATACTAAAACTTAGCTTAAAGGTGAACCACTCCTTTAAGCCTCTCACATAAGGTTTCAGATACATGACAACAAAAACTGTAAACATGACTACACTTTGCCTTCTGTCTGGGGTTTTAATTTGTAGGAAAAATTTTTTATTAAAATCTGTGATCTTTCAGTCTAGGCCACCCTTCAACTGCATGGCAACCCAAATTTGGAAGCCCCTGCTCTAAAATGTTAAAGGAAAACTATACCCCCAAAATGAATACTTAAGCAACAGATAGTTTATATCAAATTGAATGACATATTAAAGAATCTTACCAAACTGGAATATATATTTACATAAATATTGCCCTTTTACATCTCTTGCCTTGAACCACCATTTCGTGACTGTATCTGTGCTGCCTCAGAGATCACCTGACCAGAAATACTACAACACTAACTGTAACAGGAAGAAGTGAGGAAGCAAAAGGCAGAACTCTGTCTGTTAATTGGCTCATGTGACCTTACATGTGGTTTGTATGTGTGCACAGTGAATCTTACGAATCTTATTTTTTAAAATGGCAATTTTCTATTTATGATTACCCAATGGCACATACTACTAAAAAAGTATATTATTATGATAATGGTTCATTTACATGAAGCAGGGTTTTACACATGAGCTGTTTTACTCAGTATCTTTTAATAGAGACCTACATTGTTTGGGGGGTATAGTTTCCCTTTAAGCAGCAGTGTATTATTTATAGTGGATTATGAGAGAGAGAGAGAGAGAGAGAGAGAGAGAGAGAGAGAGAGAGAGAGAGAGAGAGAGAGAGAGAGAGAGAGAGAGAGAGAGAGAGAGAGAGAGAGAGAGAGAGAGAGAGAGAGAGAGAGAGAGAGAGAGAACATCACATCATTTACCAGAGAAACAAGAACAACATCAACCATTGCAACAAAAATCTAAGATAAGAGGTTTTAAAAACAGTGTCCCATCAAGGCAATGCAGCCTGTCCATCTTCCACCCTTAAAGCCAGCATGTAGGGAAAACCACCAGTGTAAAATTAAATATCAGGAGTTAAAAATGTAAAATGGAATCTGGCTTTTAAATTCTAGGCAACTGTTCAGTTGATCTTCCATTATTTAATTTGTATGATCCCCCCCCCCCACGCTGCCTTTTTCCAGCCTGCAACTGTCATCACTGACCCCGGCAACCAAAAACGCGCATCAACACTGAGGCTTCGGTATAACTTTACTCTTATTTTTGATGGATTCTCCCTCTATCCAGACTGTCGCCTGTTCGTATTCCAGACTGTCGCCTGTTCGTATTCCAGACTGTCGCCTGTTCGTATTCCAGACTGTCGCCTGTTCGTATTCCAGACTGAATTCTCACCTGTTGCTTGCTTGCTATTGCAATTAAGCCTTAGCAACCAGATACCAGTTCTAATTCCGAACCAAGAGAAGCAAAAAATAAAAATGCAGACTAATTGCAAATATGGTTGCCACCCGGCCGGTAAAATACCTGCCAAGGCCGGGGCCAGTATTACAATTTTACCGGCAATGTAGCTGCCGGTAAATTTGTAATACGATTAAAAGGAGCCCTCGGCCTGCTCCCAATCCCCTGGAACTTACCTTTTCTCTTACTTCTTGTAGCGTCCGTGTCGTGGCCCCGGCCCTTTTGACGTCACGGCCTGGCCCTTTGTGTCCCCGCCCCCCAGCAGCCGGTAAAAGATTTTTTAAAAAGGTGGCAACCCTAATTGCAAAGTGCAAATACTGCTGGTCACATGGTACTAAAGGTTACTTTAAAGTGAACTTCCCCTTTAAAGCTCTATCTAGACACAGAGCAGGGGACTGAACAGGGACCAATATAGACATATTAAGTTTAAAAAAACAACAAAAACTGTTTTCTTGTCTAAATGTATGTGTATCTTTCAAACCACTCCCAATATGTTCAGGTTAGTTAACCCCTAACTACACAATCTGCAAAAATGTGGTATAAAGCTGCAAAGATCAGCTACAAATAATCTTACAAGGAGAAGAGTGAATGGAAAATCCCATTAAAGTCTGACACAAGTCCTTCCTGTAGGATAAAGGGCCAATATTAGAATGGACTGTACAGGTCATACAGGATGAGGCTTAGATCACAGTGAAAGATATCCCACGTGCTAGGATTACTGCATCTGTCCTATACATAGTCACGTAGTAGCCAAGGCTTTAGCTCTCGGAATTCCTAGCCAGATCCATCTTCTCTATGTCACCAGTTTGCCTCAGGGAAAAAAACATCTTCCCAACAGCAGGAGCAGTCCCTCGGCTTAGCATTGTACCAACATGATTTATAATCTTTAGTCTTGTATATTCTCATTGGCTTTACCTTTAAGTGAACTTTTAGTATGTAATAAAATGGCTAATTCTAAGCAACTTTTCAATTGGCATTGATTTATTTATTTTTATAGTTTTTTTTAATTATTTGCCTTTTTCTTCTGTTTCCTGCTTTCAAATGGGGTCACTGACCTCATCTAAAAAAACAACAAATGCTCTGTAAGGCTACAAATGTATTATTATTGCTACTTTTTTTTACTCCTCTTTCTATTCAGTCCTCTCCTATTCATATTCCAGTCTCTTATTCAAATCAATGCATTGTTGCTAGGGTAATTTGGACCCTAAAAAAATAAAAAACCAATTGCAAATTGTCTCAGAATATCACGCTCTACATTGTACTAAAAGTTAATTTAAAGGTAAATAACCCATTTAAAAGCCTAGTCAGAGGCCAAGACGACTCTTGGAAGAACCCCAAAATGTTGCACCTAATCTAGAGCATGTTCATTCAGGGCTGTTCATCCAATGCCGTGTTATAGGTATCAGTGCCAGATACAGCTGTTTAGCTACAATTCCCTCTTTTGTATGGCCACAGGTTGGACATATACACTATATACAATCATACAAACACAGCACTTTCTTACCGGCACCGAAGAGTAGCCAGGACCACACTGCAGCTGTATGAAGCCATTTCTTACTTGGAATCTTCACGTCAGACTGGAAAGCAGAAGAGTTATCAGTGAGTTTAGGAAGTCAGATGGTAACCTGGTTATAGGTCCCCTAAATTCCATACAGTCCGTGTATGTCAGTCTCAGGGTATCCTATACGGCATAAACATGCACCAAAACCAACTCAGCTTTATTTACCCTTACTCCATCCCTCGGAGCTGCAGGGAGCAGGACATGATGCAGTTTATTTCCATAGGTATACAATAATGGAAAGTAAAAAAAGAGTAGCCAGATACCAAGTATCTGTATATGGCCAGGCTGTGCTATATACACTGATAACAACCAGGCTGCTGTGTATAATGATGCAGAGTATCTCTATACACTGATAACGACCAGGCTGCTGTGTATAATGATGCTGAGTATCTCTATACACTGATAATGACCAGGCTGCTGTGTATAATGATGCTGAGTATCTCTATACACTGATAATGACCAGGCTGCTGTGTATAATGATGCTGAGTATCTCTATACACTGATAATGACCAGGCTGCTGTGTATAATGATGCTGAGTATCTCTATACACTGATAATGACCAGGCTGCTGTGTATAATGATGCTGAGTATCTCTATACACTGATAATGACCAGGCTGCTGTGTATAATGATGTGGAGTATCTCTATACACTGATAATGACCAGGCTGCTGTGTATAATGATGCTGAGTATCTCTATACACTGATAATGACCAGGCTGCTGTGTATAATGATGCTGAGTATCTCTATACACTGATAATGACCAGGCTGCTGTGTATAATGATGCTGAGTATCTCTATACACTGATAATGACCAGGCTGCTGTGTATAATGGTGCCGAGTCTCTATACACTGATAACAGGGAGGTTACCGAGTTACATGAGCTGAAGCAATTTACAAGGCCAGGGTTCGAGCAGCCAATCAGTATGTAGAAGTAGAATTTAAAACACCCTGGCCGGGTATAATGTGAGGGGCTGCACGTCACTCAGACACTATTATAGACTGAACATAAGTTTCTCTCTCTTTAGCGACCCTGTTTCCAGGCTGCTCTGACTCGTACTAAGCTCGCAGCCCGGCCCGGTAGTGCCCAACATCCCGTACGCCTGAAGGTTCCGTTACAACACAATACCTCACTGCGCCCGGTCCAGCCAACACATTGATCCACGCCGCCGCTGCCTCTTCGGTTTCTCCTTCCTCAACACTGGATTTCACTTCTTCCCAGAATCCAGAGGCAGCTGCGGAGGCCTCCGGGAAGCGTGTGTCCAGCCAATCAGAGGAGGCGTAAGCGGCCAACAACCACAGCGTGAGCCAATTAGCAACGCCGAGGGCGGGAGCATTTAACTATCGGCTGAGCGGTCAGGTGAGGATTGCATAGCAGACGTCACAGCGTACATAACTTGCCTTTTATTGGAACAGCCTCAAATATATGTCAGCGCATGCGCTGTAACCACCTCTAGTCTTCTCGGCAATTTATTTAAAGTGGTAGTCACGTTTACAATCATTCTTAGGGGCTGGTTTACTAGTATTAGAGCTATGTATATCTTATCACCACAGCAACCTATCAAATCATTTGCTTTTGTTTTCTTACTTGAAGGTCACTGTTCAAACTTAATTGCTGACCGGTTTCTATGAGCCACCTCCTCACTGGTTATCTCCAATGTTAGTAAACATGCCCCTTACTATGTTGTAATTTACTTGTTGTTCAATGTTCATTTGGTTTTTTTTTATGGATTTTTACTTGTTAGCTTTCCTGGGAGGTTTTATTGCTTCTATTATTTTTTTTATCT
Organism: Xenopus laevis; assembly: GCF_017654675.1. Taxonomy (NCBI): domain Eukaryota; kingdom Metazoa; phylum Chordata; class Amphibia; order Anura; family Pipidae; genus Xenopus; species Xenopus laevis. The sequence continues at coordinate 140,526,162 of NC_054375.1, forward strand.
TGTTTTTCTTTCCAAATTCTCTACTCCCATCCTCATTTCAAAACCGATTTCATAGTTGCTAGGCTAAATAATCCCCAGATAACCAGATAATGGTCTAAATTCCAAGTTTAAGGGTGGCAGACAGGGAGATTAGTCTTTTCCTGAGGACGACTAATCTCCCCGTACTGCCTTCCTGCCAGCAAGAATACAAATTGCCGGGGGGAACGCTTCAGATTTCCAAAGTTGCCTCACAAGGAAATTTCGGGCGACTTCGGAAGTCCGAAGCGATTCGTATGCCATCCCACCGCCGATTTGTATACTTGCCAGCGTGAAGGCATTTCGGGGAGATTAGTCGCCCGCAGTAGAGAAGATTTGTCGCTGGTCAACTAATCTCCCTGTCTGCCACCACCCTAAGGCAGGCAATGTTACTCAACCCATTCCTCACCTAATTCTATGTTCAAGTAATAGATTCTGGATTTTCAGGGAATTTGTGTGCTGCCCATGCAATTAGGGTTGCCACCAGCCTGGCCGGTAAAAATGCTGCTTGATGTTATTTATAGGGAAAATCTTAAAAATATAGGAAGGGCGGTATATTTTTCCAGAAAAGGCGGCAACCCTACATGCAATGTACAGTGTAGCCATCAACTTACAATTGCATACAAGTTACTATGTTTTTAACCCATAATGCAATTGCGTCCCATGCATCAAAACCAACTAATGGATACTTTTCCCCATGTTTTAGGCGACTGAGACTTAGGGCCGAACTCCACGGCTTGTTGATGTCCGATTCGTCATGATGCGATGACACGCATGTGACATGTTGGATGTGCAGAAGATTATGGAACTGAACGTGAAATTGCAGGTACAAACTACATGTATCCAACCACAAATCAGGACCTGCAAACCCCCCCATACCAAAAGCCCCTGTAAACTGCCTGCCATTGCCCCCCTCCACTCTCCCCGCACTGTGCTTTAGTAAAAAAAAACAACCCCTTAAAAAAATGTAACCCGAAAATGCAGAGCAGCACAGCAGAGCTCAAGGGCACCATCTTCCACCACTTCGTATTCTTTCGGGGTTCAACGCCGACATGAAGCCTGCTGGAGCATGAGCAGTTGGGCCAAGTCAGGAATCGGCTTCAACTGCACAGGCTAAAATTGGCGTTAAGCCCCGAAAGAATACAAAGGTGCCCTGGAGCTCTGCTGCGCTGCTCTGCATTTTAGGGTCAGATTTTTGTAAGGGGTTTAGTTCTCCTTTAAAGACACTTTACTGTTAAAAGAGCCTCATGCAGGCTAGATGTACACAGAGGGATACCAAGGGCTACTAAATAGCCAATCACAGCCCTTACTTGGTCAAATTTGGCTACATTTGGTCATGTTTGTGTGTCTCCCCTCTCCCCAAAAAAAGTTGGGCACCCTTGATGTAATCCAAAGAAAAAATACTGACCAACTGCTGCAGTCTATAAGGCCTGCCAAAAAAGGGCCAAAGCGCTGGAATATAGCCCCCAGCTCAAAGGGCACATGTAACAATTTCAAAAAAATATATTCCAAGGCATTCTATAAAATTTAAAATATTTAAAAATATTAAAAAGTAGGCCTACAGACCAATTGACGCTGATATAAATATATATATATTGGAGTAGGTCTAAGCCCGTTCATTGACCCAACCCAAAGGTCACAATCACACAATAATCATTAGAACAACTGAAATAGTGAGAAGTCTAATTCAGAAGAACTGTTTCATGGTGTAGCGTTGCATACACAAACAAGATCTGCATTGAGAAGTCATCAGGAGGAAGTCTTAACTGCTCTCTCATCACAAACATCAACATCTGAGGAATGCAAAACAACATCCTGACATGCTAGAGGCCTTATAAAAACAAGTGATGTAGTAAAACAGGAGGTTCATTTGATGTAAAAAAGACACCTTGCCAACTGCCAAACATGGGGGTGGATCCAATATGCGTTGGGCTTGTGTGGCAGCCAGTGACACAGGAAAAATGGTTTCCACTAAATATTTGAAATGTCAGTATTAAATAGTTAGCCAAGAAGCTGAAAAGGGGATGCAGGCATGCAGCAACAAGACAGTGATTCTAAACATAGCACAAAAGCCACCATGAGCAAGCTGAAGGCTTTCATTGGTCCTCAGAGTCCCTTGACATAAACTTCATTAAAAATATGTGGGAAGATCTTAAGGTTCAACCAAATCCTGTGTGAAATATTTTGGATACATCTGAATCTAAAAAAAAGAAAAAAAGAGGATTCAGTGCACCCTGAAATTGAATTGAAAAATACACAGTGCATTGCATTGAACTTTCTCTTAAAGGACAAGGAAAGTCTAAAATAGAATAAGGCTAGAAATACTGTATTTTGTATACTTAACATAAACATGAACTTACTGCACCACAAAGCCTAATCAAACAAATGATTTATGCTTTCAAAGTTGGCCACAGGGAGCTGTTATCTTGTAACTTTGTTAAACATCTTTGCCTGACCCTTACCCTGCACATGCTCAGTGTGGTCTGGGCTGCTTAGGGATCGTCATAAACAAAGCTGCTTGAGTTCTGCATGGCTGGTAAGTAAGGTGGGGGCTCCCCCTGCTGTTCATAAGTATGATTGTTTCCCTGCTCAGCAGTTAGGGACCATCTGACAATTCCTATCCACAGCAGTAAATGAAGGGAGAATTTCACTGCATACAGTCAGGTTTCTTATAAAAACGGTACACATTTTTTATTAAAGTATATTGGAGATAATTTTCTTTTTCATTAAAGAAAGTAAAAATGGGATTTTATTTTTTTGCCTTTCCTTGTCCTTTAAAGGAGAATTCAATCCCCCACTGTGATAATTCCCCAATGGCCCCCCTCCCTGCCTCCCCCTGCTAAGTGTTTCCCCAGAATTGTGGCCCCTATAGGATTACTGACCGTACATGCAGAGTGAGCGCAGCAGAGCTCACTGGCGCCATCTTCGGAGCATCAGTAATCCTCGTAAAGGGAGTGTCATATTGGTGCATGCACAGTTGAAGCAGTTTTCCAGTTCATAACATGTACGGTCAGTAATCCTACAGGGGACACAATTCTGGGGTAACACTTAGCATGGGGGGGAGGAAGGGAGGGGGGCAGTGGGAACTTATCAAAGTTGTGGGTTTAAAGGGTACCTGTCACCACAAAATTGTTTCCCCAATCATAAATTTATACTTAAAAATCCACCCCCCCCGAGTGCTAGGCCACCTGCACTGGAAGGGAGCTCCTAGAGTTGGTGGCCATGTTTGTGGCACTGTGAATAGTGCCACAGCTTTTGCCTGTTATGCGAGTGTACAAGCTCATTAAGAGCATGAGCGGCACTACACATGGGGGTAAAATAATTTTTGGGTGACTTTTTCTCAAAGAGATTTAAACAAAAGCCCCAGAAACCCATTTTTCTTTTGTACTAATGCATTGCATTTCTGCTGGCGGCCCACTGGACCCCCCCTTGTGTGGCCCCCACATAAAAGCCTGGCTGCTGTGATTGTTTCCCTTGTGTATGCTTTAAAAGGTATCAGCAGGGCCGTATATATATATATATAGGAACCCGAGGGCCTGTGCCTTGGGCAGCACGGGTTGCATTTGGGGGGGCCTATTTTTTCATTTTTTTTTTAAAACCCTTCCCACCCAACGCCGGAGCTAAGTGGGTGAGGGGTATGGGGGCGAGGAAGAATGCAGAAGTGCACACAGCGGCACGTGACATAAGTGTGCATGACGTGTATCGACAGCATGCCGGTGCGTAATGTCAGTGCGCATGACGTAAGGGCGTGTTTAGGTCCATTGCCTGGGTATCAGTTGTGAGATTAACTGTCCTTGCATAGTTAACACATCAATCTAAAACTGTAAGATCCTGCATTGTTCACACCTGTAAAGCCCTGGACTGTTCACACCTCAGACCCAGACTATAAGTGTTCACCAGCATTGTGTGACTGTATGTAGCACAGTATGAACTGTATGAAGGTCATCTTAGAGTGGTCCTGATAGGTTTCCCTGTCTCTTGCCCTATTCTGACTGTGTGCTGTATTCTGCCTGCACTATGCTCTCTGTGTGTGCCATACTCTGCCCGTGTGCCATACTCTGCCTGTGGAAGGTGAACCTGTTGTTTTTTGTTTTTTTTGCATTTGGAAATAGTTGTTAGTGAGTTCCCAAGGTGTTTAATCATATGCTGGGGGTGTTATCCACAGGGGAGGATGAGGCATATAGATTTAAGGGTCTGTTTTGATATGGTTTAATAAACTTGTTTCACATATGAGTGATAAGTGATATCCCTGCAATGAGCACCAACCATTTGTTTTTTTTTGGTGTGCTACCAACATTAATGTGGATATAGTCTTAAAAGTTATTGTGGTAACATGGGTGTGGTTTAAAACAGGGAGTGGTCAACATTAGCTTCCATTATCACTTCTCCACCACGTAGGACAGAACATTTTTTCGGGGGACAGTCACAGTTTTGACCTCCCGATATTTGGAAAATAGAAAGAAGGCAAATAACATTTGGTGCATGTAGCACAGTGAAATTGTCTTTGGACCACGCCCATTTTATGGCCACACCCCTTAAGTACCACATCCATTTTACAAAATTTGGCCTCCATTTCTGGGGGTTTTAGGGTCGGGTTTTATGTGTTATTACACTTTTGCTAATGAAGGTGAATTGCCCTTTAAGATGCAAGTCGCAGTTTCCTGCTTATCTTAAATAATTACAATTGCTTCTTTGCTTATTATAAATTGTTACAAATGTATCTAAGTGCACCTGCCATGTATTCTGGGCTCTCTGCCAAAAGCCTCAGTTTTAGAAACTTTGTATCTTTTTCTGGCTGTTCAGTGCAGGAGATCAAAGAGAAAGTCGGGATATGGAGAGATGAGAAGCCTGGTGAATCCTGGTGGGGTTTGGGGTGGGGGCTGCCACTATGTTTGTCATAAAGTCCTTGGGAACCCAATGTGTCATGAAATGCCAAAATATATCACAAAATGCTGGGGCCACAGTGTGTCATGAAATGCTGGGGCCACAGTACGTCATGTAGGGTTGCCAGTAAAACACCTGCCAAGGCCAGGGCCGTTATTACGAATTTACCAGGAATGTAGATGCCGGTAAATTTGTAATACCCCTAACAAAAGCCCTTGGGCTACTTTTTAAGTGCATATTGGTTAGTTGTGGGCTGGTTTTTTAGCTGACTTTGGCTGGTTTTGAAAATTAGACCTGGCAACCCTGACCATAATTGTCCCTGCTGTGGTAGATGTGTCCCTCGTTCCAATTTGGTAAGAGGGAAGATGGGTAGAAAAGTGCCGTATCACCCTAATGACAGGGTTTTAGTTGATATCTCTGAAATTCCATCTTGGTTTGGAATACAATTCTTTATAGTGATGTACATTGGGAGGAAAATATTTAGCTACTGGCACATTTTTGTGCTTGCATAGAGGAAACCATCTCCTGATACATAAACATCTGACCACAACACAAGGTCTTGCTTTATGAAAGGAATTCAGAATATACTGTTACAGGGTCATAACTACAGAGGAAGCAGACCCTGCGGCTGCAGGGAGGCCCAGCGCCGGATTTCACTTCTGGGCGCCCCTAGGCCGCGCGGTCCGACCAGGCGGCCGCGCGGTCCTAGCGCCCGCCTTCCCAGCGCGCCGGCTGAAAAAACGCCAGCGCAGCTGGTGTAGTTGAACGGCAGCTGGGCGGCATGCCGCCCCTATTTCTTTGCTGCCCTAGGCCCGGGCCTATGCGGCCTTGCCGCAAATCCGGGCCTGGGGAGGCCCAGGAGGTATAGGGGCCCAATGAGGCCCAAATAATGAGAAATTTCAACATATATTGTTGAACTCTGGATATGTTGGGGGCCCTAAAATGAATTTTCAGTGGGGCCCAGTAATATCTAGTTATACCTAGGGTTGTCACCTGGCAGGTAAAAACGATGGCTGATACCAATGCTATTAATAGGCAAACAAGATAAATATTTTCCAGAAAAGGAGGCAACCCTAGTTACGCCACTGTGCTGTTTGCATTTGGAGCCACTGTCCCACATAGGGTTGCCACCTTTTCCGGAAAAAAAATACCGGCCTTCCTATATATTTATCTTTTTTCCCCATTAATAACATTGGGATCAACCATAATTTTTACAGGCCAGACCGGTAAAATACCGGCCAGGTGGCAACCCAAGTCCCACAGGAGATAACGTTTCTTTTATCTGAAGGGCCAAGGGCATTTACTTTTACATTTACTTGTGTGCAGATCTCAGTGACTGGATTACCAGTGGAAGGTACAGACAAGGCTGAGGCAAAGAAAATGGACACAGGAAGCAAAATACACAGGAACTAAGACTATCAGTTAGATGAAAGTAAAATGGTATTGGGGCCCTTTTCACCTCACGTATTGCCCAGTGGTTGTATGTAATCTGTACGTGTGATGTATACAGGTTTGAGTAACATGATTAGTTATGAATATGGAATAATTCTGCTCATCCTACTGGTGGAGAGAAGCCAGCGAAGGCTAAAATCCACCACAAGATGAACACACTTCTTTCTCGCTAAACTTTATTGGCAACGAACAAGGAGCGCAGCCACTGAAACTACAAGTCCCAGTTCCCAGCGCGGCCTCCCGACCAATCTGAGTTCAGAGGAATTTATTTTGACGCTACAGGGCCGCGCGGGCGGCTTTTGTGTGAGGAAGAATCGGGCGACGGTGACCCGGAGTCACCAGCAATTTTTATTAGGGGGACGGTAGCAACAATGGGGAGGGAATAATCCGGGGCCCCGACTCCCGCAGTGCAAAGCACCAACCCCCCGGAAATACCTCCCCCCGGCGGCCCGAGACAATACAACACCCGGATATCGAATTATTAGCGCCCCACAGTCAGGCCTCGGGGCCCCGTAACACTGACTGGCGCGTAGCCGGATATTTTCCACCACCCGAGGAACAGAACAACCCGGCAGCCATTTTCTTCCTCGCAGCCCGAAAACATCTGGACATTTCTCCACACACCCGGATTCCGGGTCCTGCAGGGGAGGGGGCGCCGGATATTACGTCACAAACCCGATTTTTTTTTGTAGGCACCCCCTCCCCCCTCGTCTCACCCGCGGGTTCCTGTCGCGAAGGCCGAGACACCCTGATCTAGAATGGAACAAACTGAAGGTGACACCCGAGGGTGTTATTATTATTATAGCTGTGGGGCTGGGCACTGCTGGTACCAGGGGTTCGGGCAGGGGTTGGTATTATTACCGCAGTCTCAAGATGCTTGAACTACATCTCCCAACATTCCTGGCTGGGGATAAGGAAGGTTGCAGCTCATGACAGCTGGAGGGAGACAGGTTTGCTATCACTGGGATGCTCTAGTCAAGTACTACTTTGGGCAGATAGGCGTAGGGACATCCTGGTACCTGACAGCCATTGCTAAGGTGAGGGGTTACAGCTCATTGGTCAAGGGAATGTGCAAGTTACAGTGTATTTGTATAAAGCATGGGGAGTTACAATATAGTGGGACAGGGAATTGGGGATTACAATGTAGTGATACAAGGGGGGGGGATTACAATATAGTGGTACAAGGAATTGGGGATTACAATGTAGTGGTACACAGGATGAGGGATTACAGTATAATGATACAAGGGATGGTGGGTTATAATGTAGTGATACAAGGGACGGGAAATTACAATGTAGTGGTACAAGGAATGTGGTATTATAATGAAATGGTGCAAAGGATGGGGGATTATAATGTAGTGGTACATGGTATGGGGTTTACAGTGTAGTAGTACAAGGGATGGGGATTACAGTATAGTGATATAAGGGATAACAGTATAGTGATAGAAGGGATGAGGGATACCAGTGTAGTTGTACAAGGGATGGGGGATTACAGTATAGTGATACAAGAGATGGGGAATTATAATGTAGTGATACAAGAGTTGAGGGATTCCATATAGTGATACAAGGGATGGGGGATAAGAGTATAGTGATACAAGGGATGAGGGATAACAGTGTAGTTGTACAAGGGATGAGGGATTACAGTATAGTGATACAAGGGATGAGGGATTACAGTATAGTGATACAAGGAATGAGGGATTACAGTATAGTGATATGAGGGATTACAGTATAGTGATACAAGGGATGGGGAATTATAATGTAGTGATACAAGAGATGAGGGATTCCATATAGTGATATGAGGGATTACAGTATAGTGATACAAGGGATGAGGGATTACAGTATAGTTATACAAGGGATGAGGGATAACAGTATAGTTATACAAGAGATGGGGAATTATAATGTAGTGATACAAGAGATGAGGGATTCCATATAGTGATACAAGGGATGGGGGATTACAGTTTAGTGAGACGAGGGATAACAGTGTAGTTGTACAAGGGATGAGGGATTACAGTATAGTGATACAAGGGATGAGGGATTACAGTATAGTGATACAAGGGATGAGGGATTACAGTATAGTGATATGAGGGATTACAATATAGTGATACAAGGGAAGAGGGATGATAATGTAGCGATACAAGAGATGAGGGATTCCATATAGTGATACAAGGGATGGGGGATTACAGTATAGTGAGACGAGGGATAACAGTGTAGTTGTACAAGGGATGAGGGATTACAGTATAGTGATACAAGGGATGAGGGATTACAGTATAGTGATACAAAGGATCAGGGATTACAGTATAGTGATATGAGGGATTACAGTATAGTGATACAAGGGATGAGGGATTACAGTATAGTTATACAAGGGATGAGGGAAAACAGTATAGTTATACAGGAGATGGGGAATTATAATGTAGTGATACAAGAGATGAGGCATTCCATATAGTGATACAAGGGAAGGGGGATTACAGTATAGCGATGCAAAGGATGGGGGGATTACAGTATAGCGATAAAAATGATGGGGGAATTACAGTATAGCGATACAAAGGATGGGGGGATTACAGTATAGTGGTACAAGGAATGGGGGATTACAGTATGGTGATAAAAAGGATGGGGGATTACAGTATAATGATACAAGGGATGGTGGGTTATAATGTAGTGATACAAGGGATGGGAATTACAATGTAGTGGTACAAGGAATGTGGAATTATAATGTAATGGGGTATTATAATGTAGTGGTACATGGGATGGGGTTTACAGTGTAGTAGTACAAGGGATGGGGGTTACAGTATAGTTATACAAGGGATGGGGGATAACAATGTAGCGGTACAAGGGATGAGGGATTACAGTATAGTGATACATGGGATGGGGGATTACAGCGCAGTGGTACAAGGGATGGAGGATTACAGTGTAGTGGTAAAAGGGATGGTGAATTAGAGTGAAGCAGTACAAGGGTTGGGGGATTATAATCTAGTGGTACAAGGGATGGGAAATTACAATGCGGTGGTAAAAGGGATGGGGAATTACAGTATAGTGATACAAGAGATGGGGGGGATTACAATATAGTGATACAAGGGATGGGGGTTATAATTTAGTGGTACAAGGGAATGGGATTATAATGTAGTGGTACAATGTACTAGTACAATGAGCAATTTAATTGTAGGAAATTACAATGTAGTGACTGAAGGTATGAAAGTTTATTCTTTAGTAACTTGTATGTAATATGATTGTTTCACTTTTCTTTTGGTTTGTGTTATCAAGCATGACGCTTTACTTCAGGAATATCTAACTCATTAAGGGCCACAGCTATCACAATAGAAAAACAGAAAAAAAGGTCTACAGTTTTATTCACTTCATTAATGGCTACATTTATGTTATTAACTTGAATTGCATATTTGCTATTTAACCAGATTTTACATAATTGCCCATTGTCAGAATTAGATTGCTAACATTTCTGACACAGGCTAAAAGATCGGGGCCACATTTAAGAGATACAGTAATAGAATATGCTTCAGTGGAGTCAACTATGACAATTTATGGTTTGTTATACAGTGTAAAATTTTAGTCAGATACACTGTTGAGTACAAATAATGATTGCCTTTGTGATGGAAAGAGGTAGGGATTGCTTCCTGTTCATTCATACAAAAGATAATCTCTTACAACGAGTTGTGTTAAAGATGTTAGGTTGTGGTGTTTGTTTATTACAATAAATGGCATTGGCTTTGACAGACCTCCCCATTTTAATTGGATCCAATTGTGGTTTGACAGATAATGGTCCCAGCCTAGAGAAGAATTTGGACCGTACTACTTTAGGTTGCAGTAGAATGAGGGGTGAAAGCTGCACTTCATTTAATTATGATGATTTAATTATAGCTTATTGGTTGGAGATACAGGCATACTAATAGTGTGCAGTCCATTGAATGTGGCAAGCTACCTTCAGTTGTAAAAAAAAGCTCAATAGTTTGTAGCCCAATGGTCCTTGTACTATGAACAAGCTACAAACAGACGGCAGCAAAGAGAAGTTGCCTGCTACAGACAGTGGATAAAATAATTAGTATTGTGTAAATGTGTATTATTGGAGTACATTTTTTCTACAAGGAATGGGGAATGACCTATTTATATAATGTTTTTTTTCTGTTTATAGTGATATTGAGAACATGGGCATGGTTTGTAAACTCTGAAGATTTGACTTCAGAACCACAGATGTAAAAGTGACGAGTAATTGTTGTGGGGCCATTCAAAATCCTAGTATCTCTCACTGCTTTGGCTCCCTACAGACACATAGTCCATTTCTTTGAGATAATTTTCAGGGGCCCATTTACTTAGCTCGAGTGAAGGAATAGAGGAAAAATAGTTCGAATTTCGAATGGTCGAATATGGCTACTGCGACCATCGAATGGGCTACTTCGACCTTCGACTACGACCCTCGACTTCGAATCGAACGATTCGAACTAAAACTCTAGTCGAAGTACTGTCTCTATATATAAATTCTTCGACCCCCTAGTTCGCCACCTAAAACCTACCGAGGCCAATGTTAGCCTATGGGGAAGGTCCCCATAGACTACCTAACAATTTTCTGATCGAAGGAATATCCTTCGATCGATGGATTAAAATCCTTCGAAGGATTTAATTGTTCGATTCGATTATTCGTTCGATCGTAGGAATAGCGGTAAATCCTTCGACTTCGATATTCGAAGTCGAAGGATTTTACTTCGACGGTCGAATATCGAGGGTTAATTAACCCTCGATGTTCGACCCTAGGTAAATGTGCCCCTCAGTATGATGTAGAGAGTGATATTCTGATGCAATTTGCTATATGTTTACATTTTTTTATTGAAGGTTTTTTGAGTTATTTAGCTTTTTATTCAGCAGCTCCTCAATTTGCATCTTAAGCAACCTGGTAACTAGGGTCCAAATTACCCTAGCAACCATGCATTGATTGAATAAGAGACTGGAATATGAATAGGAGAGGAGCTGAATAGAAGGATCAGTAATAAAAAGTAACAATACATTTCTAGCCTTACAGAGCATTTGTTTTTTAGAAGGGAGTCAGCGACACACATTTGAAAGCAGCAAAGAGTCATAAGAAAAAGGCAAATAATTAAAACTATAAAAAAATAATAATGAAAACCAAATGAAAAGTTGCTTAGAATTAGCCATTCTGTAACATACTAAAAGTTACCGTAAAGGTGAACCACCCCTTTAATAATCAGTTGGAGGGCCTAAAGAGAGAGAGCTTAGCTTGACATAAGAAGCTACTCGCTCCATTATTGGGGTGCGATGGAAAGTGGAAATGGTTCAAGCATAAAAATAACAAAATCTCCCTGCTATATGTGAGACAGCAGGTTTGTTGGGTTGTTAAAGGGATTTTTTTTAATGATTTTTATGGTTGTTTTTATTTCTAAATTACACTGCAAATAATTCACTCTACTATGTAAAAATGTATTCCTGAACCAACAAGTATATATTTTTTTAGTTGTAATATTGGTGTATAGGCGCCATCTCAGGTAATTTTGCCTGGTCATGTGCTTTCAGAAAGAGCCAGTGCTTCACTTAGGGATGCACCGAACCCACTATTTTGGATTCGGCCGAACCCCTGAATCCTTTGCGAAAGTTTTGGCTTATACCGAACCGAATTAGAACCCTAATTTGCATATGCTAATTAGAGGTGGGAATGGAAAAACATTTTTTACTTCCTTGTTTTGTGACAAAAAGTCATGCGATTTCCCTCCGTGCCCTATTTTGCATATGCAAATTAGGATTTGCCGAATCATGCTGAAAAAGGCAGAATGCTGGCCGAATCCCGAACCGAATCCTCGATTCGGTGCATCCCTAGCTTCACTATGGAACTGCTTTCTGGCAGTCTGTAGTTTCTCCTACTCAATGTAACTGAATGTGTCGTAGTGAGACATGGGTTCTTACTATTGAGTGCTGTTCTTAGATCTACCAGGCAGCTGTTATCTTGTGTTGAGGAACTGCTATATGGTTATCTTTTCATTGTTCTGTTGTTAGGCTGCTGGGGGGGGGAAGGGGGGTGATATCACTCCAACTTGCAGTACAGCAGTAAAGAGTGACTGAGGTGTATCAGAGCACAAGTCACATGACGGGGGGCAGCTGGGAAGCTGACAATATGTCTAGCCCCATGTCATTTAAAAATGAAAGCGATACTGATACGTTGTTCACCTTCAAACTAGTTGTTTTCAGAGAGATCTTTTTCCAATTACTTTCTATTTTCTATGTGTCACCGTTTTTCTAATATTGAAGAGTATAGTGTCATTTTTCCCTTCTAAAGCAATTCTGCGAGGGGGGTCGCCGACCCTATAAACTGTTCTAAATTGATACATTTAGTTGACACATTTCTTATCTTTGTCCCTGCTGAGCAAAATCTCTGGGTTTCATTACAGGCAGCTGTTAGAATTGATACAATAGTTGCTGATACTCCAGAGATGCTGATGAGAAATCGATCAACTAAATGTTGCAAAATTGTAACAGTTCAGAGTCTGCGCCTGAATTACTGAGCTGTCAGACTCAAACACCAGAGACACAAACATTCAACTTTTAATCTTAGATTTTGGAAAAACAGTAAAGAATAAGTAATGGAAAGTGATTGAAAAAACTCTTTATTTCTGGAGAATCATCTAAAAACAACTGAACTGAAAAAAGTGTTTGGTAGGAGAACAATCAAGATGGGAAAATTTGACCGGTTTCACTTAACTGAAATGTTGCCGACACCCATTAAAGTCTATGGGCAACAAAAAAATTTTGACGCATGACAAAAAAATCATTTCCGCAGCAAAACAAGGTGAAAAAATTCGCCCATGCCTAGTGAACAACCCCTTTAAAGGGTTATTAAAATCCTGCCTATAAATGTTGCTTAGCCTGCAGGATAACCTATAAACATATGATATATCTTATTTATATATCTTCAAGCAGTTTTCACTGAATAGAACTAAAAGTGTACAATCTAAATGCAGACTCTTGAGGTTTGCTGTCTGTTTATGACTCCTTGCTTCTGGTTGTGCTGGTGATGACTTTGTTACCGTTGGATTTCCGAAGCTCTTGATTGTTTTCTTTCCCTGGCCCTTTGAATATAGTTATGTAGTGACTAAGTGCATGTTGCTTCTAATTGATATTGGTGCTTGACTAACAAAGAGACATTTACTAAAGAAACTAGACTATCGGGCAGATTTATTAAGAGTCAAAGTGAAAATTCAAATTTTTTTTTTTGGTCAAAACTCTCAGATTCCGATTATGAATTATCCAAACTTGAATAGTGTTTTAATTTGAATTTTCAGATTTATTATAGAACTCGAATTTGACTAATCGCCACCTGAAACCTGCCGAGTTGATGTATAAGTCAATGGGATAGGTCCTGGGACCAATTTGGACATGTAGAAAAAGCTTGATTTGAGTTTAGACGATTTTGATTTGAGTTTTCGAGTCTGTAAAATTTGTCCGAGTCTTAGATATTCACATCTTTTTTTTATAATTAACCCCCATTTGTATTTCAAGTATATTTGATTTTAAAGTGGACCTGTCACCCAGACATAAAAATCTGTATAATAAAAGACCTCTTCAAGTTATACATGAAATCCAAATTCTTTTTTTTTATTAAAGCATTCATAGTTGTTGTAAACTTATTTAAAAATCTCAGCTGTCAATCAAATATTGTCTGCCCCTCCTCTATGCCTTAGGCAGACAATTACTTTCACTTTCCATTCAGCACTTCCTAGATGTCACTGCTCTCCCCACATTCCCCCAGTTCTCTTCACCATTTAATTGTGTAACCAGTCCGGGCCTGACATCAGGTCCCCCATTCTGGTGCACAAACAAGATTCTGAGATGATACAAGGCTTGTCTTAATAACAAGGTCCACAAAATGGCTCCTGCCTGCTTGTTATAATTATGAATTCCCAGACTGAAGGAAGCAAGATACAAATAATTTATACAGTGTAAATATATTTTTTTTGCTTGATTAACATGATAAAATAGGATTTGGAATCATTTTTTTTGGGTGACGGGTCCCCTTTAAGTGATTAGCGAACAATTTTATATTTTTTGGTAGTTTCTTTTTCCTAAAATGATAAAACCTTAGATAGTAACTAAGGTGCACACATCCATGTTGGTGGCAATGCAACCCAGTTATTATTTATTGTTTGCATGTGGTTAGTATCCTTATAGGACTAAAACCTAAAATGAATATGGTTAAAAATGCCATATTTTATATACCGAACTTCTTGCACCAGCCTAAAGTTTCAGCTTGTCAATAGCAGCAATGATCCAGGACTTCAGACTTGTCACAGGGGGTCACCATCTTGGAAAGTGTTTATAACAAGTGAAACTGCGTGACGAATGGCCGACTGGCATTTGATTGCCTCCTGCACTGCAGCGATTGTAGCGATGAGAGTCTGTGAATGAGAAACTGTATCGCCCCAGAGACAGATTCAGTAATTCAGTTCTTTGTCAGATTTCTTATTTCATAGGATAGCTGGCTGCAGGCTATATTGGCATCTCTCATACGGGAAGTATCCAAGTGATGCTACTATACTCTTCCTTTATTTGTAGAAATGTCTAGTAGCTGTCTCTGTTTCTGCTGCATGTACGGCAGTGATCATTCATTTTCACCAAACCTATGAGCCAGGCTCCGCATTTATGTTTCAGTGTAAGCTAGTGATGGGCGAATCTGTCCCGTTTCGATTCGCAGAGAAAATCGTCAACACTCCGAAATTAGAGATATGGTGAAAATTTTGCTTAACACATTCGTCAATTTGCAGCAAAATTATAACAATTTTTATACGCACAACTCTTTTGTCCAAATGCATTAAAGTCAATGTGTGTACGAATAATTTTGACGCGCAGCAGTTTTTATCCGCGTGAAAATCTTTACACGTGCGACTCTCCTTGTCCAAATGCGTTAAAGTCAATGGGCGTCCGAATATTTTTGACGTGCAACAATTTTGACGAGCGTCGCAGCGAATCTTCTTGTGGCAAATTTTCGCAGCGGCCGTCGGCAGAATCCCAAAATTTGCTGCAAATCCATGCCTGGTGAATAAATTCGCCCATCACTAGTAAAAGCTAAAATACATTTAATGAGTCACTTTCTGTCACTTTGAATGAGAAGTGTGTGGCTAAATTGTTGTGGGAAATTGTCTCTAAACTGCTGTATGCTCTCTTCTTAGGCCCTATGAGAGAAAGGGAAAGCTGATGATGCCTGAGCACGACAATGGATTTCTCCTTCTCTTTCATGCAAGGGATCATGGGAAACACAATCCAGCAACCACCTCAACTCATCGACTCCGCCAACAACCGGCAGGATGATGCCAACAGCAGTGACCAGGCAGATGAAGGTGGGGGCACACCCTACGATTCTGGCCTGCAAACGGACTTCCAATACCCAACCCCCACCACTGAGGATTTGCCTCATCTGACCAATGGCTACCAGCCTTCCCTGGGATATGAGCCACAAGGCAAATACCAAACATATTCTCAATTTCCCAATGGCTCATCCAATGGATACGGTACCAGGAACTATACTGCTCTGGAGTATTATCATCTGGAGACTGCAGCTTTACGTCCAATTGAAGGGATGAGTAAAGCATCTCCTCCGGAGCCCACTTCCCCTCCCAACCTTCTCCAGGCTCCCCCATCTTCCACTACCACCCCTCAGAAGAAGACCGGCTCCCCTGAAATCAAGTTACGAATCACTAAGACTATTCAGAATGGTCGTGAGATGTTTGAGTCTTCACTGTGTGGAGACCTCCTTCACGAATTTCAGGCCAGTGAGATGACCAGGAAGAAACATGAACGGAGGAAAGAAAGGCGAGAGAAGAGAAAAAAGACCCGGCATCACCACCACCATCATCACCACCACCGCGAAGAGGTGAAAGCTGAAGAGCAGCAGCCACCCAAGATAAAGAAACTGGAGCCACCTCCAGAGGAGGAGCGTGTAAGTGTTAATTTACATTAACATATAAATGCACATCAAGTCTAGTCCAGAGATGATGGGAAAGAGGATTTAACATGTCTGTCATTATTAGGGTTTGTATAACACCCTATGCACCATTCTCTTAGTACAGGTATGGGACTGGTTATCCAGAATGCTCGGGACCTGAGGTTTTCCGGATAACAGATCTTTCTGTAATTTGGATCTTCATACCTTAAGTCTACTATAAAATCATGTAAACATTAAATACACCCAATAGGCTGGTTTAATAAGGATTAATTATATCTTAGTTGGGATCAAGTACAAGCTACTGTTTTATTTATTACAGAGAAAAGGGAATCCTTTTTTAAAATTTGGATAAAATGGAGTCTATGGGGGATTGTCTTTCTGTAACTTGGAGAATTCTGGATAACGGGTTTCCGGATAATGGATCCCATACCTGTACATGTGGCTGATACCAATATGGCTGCAGCTATAGTGGATAAAGGTGCAGTGCACCTTTTAAGACGTCATAAGTAGGGATGCACCGAATTCAGGATTCGGTTCGGGATTCGGCCAGGATTCGGGCTTCTTCAGCAGGATTTGGATTTGGCTGAATCCTTGTGCCTGGCCTAACCGAATTCAAACTAATTTGCATATGTAAATTAAGGGCAGGTAGGGAAATCACGTAACGTTTCTTCACAAAAGAAGAATTTTTTCCACTCGGATTTGGTTCGGTATTCGGGCGAATCTTTAACCGGGGATTTGGCCGAATCCCAAATAGTGGATTCCGTGCATTCCTTATTCATAAGGAGCTATGAGGGATCATTCACTAAATGCACAGTGTTAGGATTCACATAAATGACAGTTTTGTTAATAATTCTTCCGCCAGAATCCCAGCGTAATAGACGACCGCTGCAAAACAGCATTTATCACAGCTTGCACATACACATTGGTAAATCCTCTGCAAGTTGTACAGGCATTTTGTCTTAGTCTAAGTGGGTGAGCTTCTGCCGTGCCCATAAGCACGTTGCCAACATGAAATCTAATAGGTCTTAGTTACATGTGTAACATGCAAAGGGAGCTCTGGCAGGTGTTAATACCAGGTTTCTCCTGTGCTAACTTGTATGCACCTTTGATAAACCTAAAATATCAAAGCAGAGTTCAGCCATCAGATCGGTTCTAGTGTACAGGTGCTGTATATTTACATCTTGCCAACAGTTCGTAGTAACTGAGCTCTCCGCATATTTGTTTCCTTTGTACTTTGTCAGTAGAACATCATTAATCGTGGTTCTCTGCCTAAAACCACAGAACAGCTCTACTTAATGAATTTCCTCTCTTCTACAGAGGAGCACGTGCAACTTAATTTATGTTTTATTGTTTTATATAGAGATATGTGTTCTAACTTATTACCCTACTGAGAGAAATCACAATTTGCAGTGTAATTCGGCGGTTTTGGGAGCCGTTATCCGGAAACCAGTTATCCAGAAAGCTTCGAATTACAGGAAGACTATCTCCCATAGACATCGTTATAATAAAATAACTTCCAGTATTTAAAAATTATTTCCTTTTTCTCTGTAATTATAAAACAGTAGCTTGTACTTGATCCCAACTAAGATATAATTAATCCTTATTGGAAGCAAAACCAGCCTATTGGGTGTATTTAATGTTTATTTATTGGAGGCAATATAATTAATATAATGAATCCTTATTGGAGGCAAAGCCAGCCTATTGGGTTTATTTAATATGTAAATTATTTTTAATTAGACTTAAGGTATGGAGATCCAAATAACCGGAAGATCCCTTATCTGGAATACCCCAGGTCCCGAGCATTCTGGATAACAGGTCCCATACCTGTACTGGTACATGCAACGGGTAGAGCTTGCTGATGTTATTATACAATCATTGTTTAACACAGCGTTACATTTCTATATGGCACAGACAATGACATTTTAATGTTTTGTTCTACAGTTCTCTGCAGTCTGGTTGCTAGTGTCACTAATTATGGCAACTAGGCATTTATTTAAATGACAGAATGATGTTTAGATAGGAGAGGCCCTGAACAGGATTTTTTTTCTTTATAGAGACAAAATACAAGGCTGAATATTTCCAAATCTACAGAGAAAAAAAGGCCATAACTGAAGTGCACTAACAGTGTTGATAGGAAGTAGGGATGCACCAAATCCACTGTTTTGTATTCAGCCAAACCCCCAAATCCTTTGTGAAAGATTCGGCCAAATACCGAACCGAATCCAAATCCTAATTTGCATATACAAATTAGGGGTGGGAAGGGAAATAATTTTTTTACTTCCGTGTCAAATGATTTCCTTTCCCGCCTTTCCCGCCCCTAATTTGCATATGCAAATTCGGATTCGGTTCAGCTGGGCAGAAGGATTCGGCCCAATCCTGCTGAAAAAGACTGAATACCGAACCGAAGCCTTAATTCGGTGCATCCCTAATAGGAAGCCTAACAACCATGCACTGATTTGAACAAGAGACTTGAATATGAATAGGAGAGGCCTGAATAGAAAGATGAGCAATAAAAAGTAGCAATAACAATACATTTGTAGCCTCACAGAGTATTTGATTTTAGATGGGGGTCAGTGACAGCTTGGACACGTGAGAAGAAGAAGGCAAATAATTCAAAAACTATGAAAAATAAATAATGAAGACAAATTGAAAAGTTGCTTCAAATAAGCTATTCTATAAAATACTAAAAGGTAACATAAAGGTGAACCACCCCTTTAAGAAAAATATTAATGAGCTGGAGAGAGTGCAGAGACTAAGTGCAACTAAACTGGTTAGAGGGATTATGAGGGGAGACTGTCAAGGTTGGGGTTGTTTTCTCTGGGTGCTTGCGAGGGGACATGATTACACTTTACAAGTACATTAGAGGACATTATAGACAAAAGGCAGGGGACCTTTTTACCCATAAAGAGGATCACCGTACCAGAGGCCTCCCCTTTAGACTAGAAGAAAAGAACTTTCATTTGAAGCAACGTAGGGGGTTCTTCACAGTCAGGACAGTGAGGTTGTGGAATGCACTGCCGGGTGATGTTGTGATACTGATTCAGTTAATGACTATAAGAATGGCTTGGATGATTCCAGACAGACATAATATCAAAGGCTATTGTGATACTAAGCTCTATAGTTAGTATAGATATGGGTATATAGAATTTATGTGAAAGTAGGGAGGGGTGTGTATGGATGCTGGGGTTTCATTTGGAGGGGTTGAACTTGATGGCCTTTGTCTTTTTTCAACCCAATGTAATTATGTACTATCTAACTTTCCTGTTTTTTTCTGGAAAAGTCCTGAATTTTGAAAGGGGGCTCATGTGGGACTCTAAGCTAATTAGTGACTTGCCTCCATTGTCCACATTTTTTCATTTGGGGAAATGATCAGTTATGCAGCTACCTGGTGATGTAATATTTTTTATTGCTTTACAGGGTAAACAAATGCTTTGGTTTGCTTTCACTGAGAATCATTACTATATTAAAATCCATCAATTTGGGAAAAACAAATTATCTTTCAGTTGTTGCTAGAAGTTGATTATAGGATCTGTGCAGAATTAGTTTCCTGGATTCATTGCACCATTAGGGGGCATTTTGTGTCAGGGATACGTATTTGTATGTATGTATGTATGTATGTATGTACAGTATGTATGTATGTATGTATAACTTTATTTGCAAAGCGCTGTTAAGGAGCCGCAGCCCTATACAGTGCATAAAAGTACAATATATATATATAAAAGTATTCATGAGGGAGACAGATCACATAATAAATATATACAGAATTATAAGACAAAGATCTTAAGTGCTATGTGGTAAGAGACAGTGGGAAGCAGGTCCTTGCCCCGTAGAGCTTACAGTCTGCACAAGGTAAGGCATAGTCAGTAGGGACAGGACTGGGCTAATGTTCTAGTGCTCCAAAAGGTAGGCTTTTGGTTTTTCTTGAAGAAATAGAGAGAGAGGATTCCTTACGGAGGGATTCTGGGATGGAATTCCAGAGGTAAGGAGCATCAAGATAGAAGGGTTTGAGACGAGAGGTGGCAGTGGATGGTGTGAAGGAGAAGGTGACTCTGAGAAGAGTGGAGAAGACGACAAAGAACGTATAGTGAGACAAGAGAAGAAATGTAGTGAGGAGCAGAGGAGTGAAGGGCTTTGAATGTTAGTAGAAGGATTTTATATGTTATCTTTTGCTTAACAGGCAGCCACACTAAGGATTTTAGTTGGGATTGAGCAGGTTCCCTTTTAGGAGAGAGCAGAAGGATCCTGTTAGCAAAGTTTAAGATTGATTGGAAGGGAGAGAGATGGAAGTCAGGAAGACCGGTTGGGAGGAGATTGCAATAGTCTAAATGGGATAAGGGCATGGATTTGTGTTTTGGCTGTAGTTTGTGAAAGAGACGGACGTATCTTGGCTATATTGCGGAGGAAGAAACGACAGGTTTGGCAATATTATTAATATGATTACAGAAGGAGAGTGACTGGTCAAAAGATGACCCCTATGCAGCGTGCTGAGTTAACTGGGTTAATAGTCATGCCATCAATAGTAATGGTGAAAGGATGAGAAGGGCTCAGTTTGGGTGGAAAGACCATGAGCTCAGTCTTGGCCAAGTTGAGTTTGCCATTACAATTAGAATACTGTGCCTTTAAAAGATGCCTTTTGTACTGCTGTAATGAAGATTTCCTGCACCAGCCAATCTTCACACTTCCAGCTAGCTCTGTTCCCAGACTGTGCAGTAAAGTCAGCAGCACCCGCACTTTGTGCTCTAGGAAGTCATGTAATCGCCCTGCTTGTGGCCAGGCAGCTAGTAGCTAGATGGACCTGTGAGTGCGGGGAAAAACCTGTATGGAGATACACAGCACTCACTCGTTCATTTTTAGGTCGAAAGATTTACATTTTTAACAAAAACCCTCTATGTAGTGCTAATGAGTCAGAAACAATTGTAATGTTATCTCGGTAGTGATGCTGAATAAAGGTACCCATACACGGGCAGATATAAACTGCAGATAGATTAAAGGGGAACTATCTTGAAAATGAAAATTTAATATAAGCTTCCTCATAAAGAAACTTTCTAAATACAATCAATTAAAAATGATGCATTGTTTCTGAAATAATCAAGTTTATCTTCACTATTCCTCTCTCAGCATCTGTTTCTCTTCATTCTGTCTTCATGCAGCAGTTGGGTGTCAGATGAACGATCCAATATATCTTATGGGGGGGGCGGGGGGCTTCCTTTTCTAGCAGATGTTTTAGAGCTCATTCAAATAACTGTTTCCAGTACAAACAAAATCTAACAAAATAACTGCCTTTTGCACAAATTCTGCATGTAGAGAGACATGGGGGCATTAGCGTTTGGCATTTTCGTTACTGCGCAAATTCACTAACGAACGCTGGCGTAGTTTCGCTAGTGTTACTTCGCACCCTTACGCCAGGCGAATTTTCGCTAGTGACGTAAGTACGCAAATTCACTAACTTGCGCAGTGTACTGAACGCTACCTTTTACGCTAGACTTCCTTCGCCACCTCAGACCTTGTGAAGCGCAATAGAGTAGATAGGGATTGTTTCAAAAAAAGTCAAAATTTTTTCTAAGTCCCAAAAAACGCTGGCGTGTTTTCTACATTATGGGTGATAGGCTGAAAAAGATCGAAATTTTTTTTAGGGCTCCCCTCCTTCCCCCCTACATTTCCTGACTCATGGCAACTTACCTAGACAGTGGGCACATGTGTAGGGCAAAATAAAATTTTTATTTAATGATTTGAAGGTTTTCTTGGCATTTGTAGTGCTGATACGTATTCCTCCATTGAAATTTGAATTTGACGCCATATGCAAATTAGCCTTCGCTAGCGTAACTTCGCTTTACATAGCGAATCAACGCTAGCGCAACTAAGCAAACTTACGCTACCCCTGAGCGCAACTTCGGATTTTAGTGAATTTGCGGAGCGCTGGCGAAACTACGCCCGGCGAAGTGCGGCGAAGTTGCGCCTGGCGCGACTTCGCATCTTAGTGAATTTGCCCCATGATGTCTGGTGATTTTAATAGAGTGAGCTCTAATACATCTTCTAGACAAAAGGAGCCCTCCTATAAGATATATTGGATCTAACTGTCAATGAATATCTGACACCCAACTGCTGCATGAAGAGAGAATGAAGAGAAACAGATGCTGAGAGAGGAATAGTGAAGATAAACTTGATTATTTCAGAAACTGTACAGAAATTTTAATTTCTATTTAGAACGTTTCTTATTTCAGTATGCTTAAGCTAATATAAAATGTTAGTTTTCACAATAGTTTGGCAGCTTATTTGGCAGTGTATGGGGCCCTCCGACTGGGGCCCAAGGTCGGATCAGCCTAATATCACCAACCTGAGGGTTGGCATATCGGGGAGAGACGACCTTGACAAAAAAGTGGTCCTTCATATGTATGGCCAGCTTATTATATAGCAGTAGAGAAGTGAGGGTAGAACTAGTTAGAAAGAATTGTAATGTTTTGCAATGTTGACTATATAGTGCTGACTGGTAGAACTAGTCGAAAGGAACTGTAATGTTATGAAGAAAGTGCACTGAATGTCAAATGTCATGGATAAAGATCAAATACAGGACGTGTTCTCCTGCTGGATAAAAAGATCTTTCTGTAATTTGGATCTCCATACCTTAAAGGACCAGAAACACCAAAAATTTTAAGTTTTGAAATAATGAAAATATAATATATAATATAATATATATAATATAGTGTAGCCCTGCACTGGTAAAATTGATGTGTTTGCTTCAGAAACACTACTATAGTTCATATAAACAAGCTGCTGTGTAGCAATGGTGGAAATTGAAAAAAAAAAACTATATGGCACAGGTTAAATAGTGGATAACAGATAACACCATTATGTTCTACAGAGCTTATCTGCTGTGTAACCTGAGCCTTTTCTCCTTTGAATGGCTGCCCCCATTGCTACACAGCAACTTATTTATATAAACTATAGTAGTGTTTCTGAAGCAAACACATCTGTATTACCAGTGCAGGGCAACACTGCATTATATTTTGATTACTCTAAAACAAATTCATTTTTTGATGTTACTGGTCCTTTAAAGGAAAACTATACCCCCAAAATGAATACTTGAGCAACAGAGTTTATATCAAATTAAGTGGCATATTAAAGAATCTTATCAAACTGGAATATATATATATATATATATATATATATATATATATATATATATATATATATAAGTAAATATTGTCCTTTTACATCTCTTGCCTTGAGCCACCATTTAGTGATGGTCTGTGTGCTGCTTCAGAGATCACCTGACCAGAAATACTACAACTCTAACTGTAACAGGAAGAAGTGCGGAAGCAAAAGACAAACTCTGTCTGTTAATTGGCTCATGTGACCTAACATGTACCCAATGGCACATACTACTAAAAAGTATATTATTATGAAAACGGTTTATTTACATGAAGCGCAGTTTTACATATGAGTTGTTTTATGCAATATCTTTTTTTTTTTTTAGAGACCTACATTGTTTGAGGGGTATAGTTTTCTATTAAATAAACCCAATGGGACACCAGTAAGGATTACTCTTATATAAGTACACAATAACTGGAAACCCGTTATCAAGAAAGCTCCGAATTACTGGAAGGCCCATCTTTCTTTGACTCATTGTTCTCAAATAATTCACACATAATTCAAATAATTAAACGGTAGCTTGTACTTGATCCCAACTAAGATATAATGAATCCTTATTGGAAGCAAAACCAGCCTATTGGGTTTAATTAATCCTTAAATGATTTTTAGCAGCATTAATGGGATTCTGTTAAGATTGTTATGATGTAGTTTTTATTTCTGAATTACACTGTTTATACTGCAAATAACTCACTCTACAATATAAAATTTCATTCCTGAACCAGCAAATGTATTTTTTTTAGTTGTAATATTGGTGTAGGCACCATCTCAGGTCATTTTGCCTGGTCATGTGCTTTCAGAAAGAGCCAGCACTTTAGGATGGAACTGCTTTCTGGCAGGCTGTTGTTTCTTCTACTCAATGTAACTGAATGTGTCTCAGTGGGACCTGGATTTTACTATTGAGTGCTGTTCTTAGATCTACCAGGCAGCTGTTATCTTGTGTAAGGGAGTTGCTATCTGGTTACCTTCCCATTGTTCTGTTGTTAGGCTGCTGGGGGGAAAAAGGGAGGGGGGTGATATCACTCCAACTTGCAGTACAGCAGTAAAGAGTGACTGAAGTTTATTAGGGCACAAATCACATGACTGGGCGGCAGCTGGGAAACTGACAATATATCTAGCCCCATGTCAAAATGCAATATAAAAAAATCTCATATTTGAGAAATTGATTTCAGTGCAGAACTCTGTTGGAGCAGCACTATTAACTTATGTCTTTTGAAAAAAAAAATGATTTTCCCATGACAGTATCCCTTTAAGGTCTAGTGTTCTAAATTATGGAAAGACCCCCTTATCCAGAAAACCCCAGGTCCCAAGCAGTCTGGATAACCGGTTCCACTCCCATACAGAGAAAAAGGAAATCATTTTTAGAAATGTACATTTTTTGATTAAAGTGGAGTCTACTGGAAGAGGCCGTCAGTAATTTGGAGTTTTCTGGATAACAGGTTTCTGGATGATAGATCTCATACCTGTATGTCTGAAACAGATATTTCTGTATGTCTGAAACAGATATTTCTGTATGCAAATTTAACTTAATACATGCATTAGGCAGGACGTCCTTTAAGGGGGGCATTCACCTTATAATTTAAGAAAGATGCAGACATGGGTAAAACTATTTGCTACTGGTCTTTATGATGTTGTGTTTTAGATTTTGACATATTTGACATATTTGAATTGTTGAACTTTTTATTTTATTTTTTTTGCAGCTGTCTGGTATGTAGTTGCTAGGGTCCTACTCTAACCTGGCAACCAGGCAGTGGTTTGAATTTGCAGACGATGAATACAGCAGGGTCTGAACTAAAAGATAAGTCCTATATACATTATAGCAATAGCAATTTATGGTAGACTTTTATTGTTCTTATATCATGTTCAGACCCGTCCCTGGTATTTCTGGTTTCAAGCTGGAGAGAGGCAGAAGAAAACCCTACCAAATTAATTAATGTCTACGTTTCTTAAGAGCTTTATCAGTGTTTTGAATATCATATTCAAAGTTCCCTTATCACCTATTCTCTTGTGCTGCAATACCTTTCAAACAAGAATTCTTAAAGGGGTTGCTCACCTTCCAAACTTTTTTTTTAGATTGTTCACCAGAAATAAAGACTTTTTTTCAATACTTTCCATTTTTTTTTTTTTAAAAAAACAAAACTTTTTCATATTACATAAAACCTAAGTTACAGGGGCAGATTTATCAAAGGTCGAATTTCAAAGTGAAATATACTTTGAAATTCGACCATGGAATGGCTATACTTCGATTTCGAATATCGAAGTCAAAGTTTTTTTTACCGAATCTGACGAGTTTTTCGGTTGAAGTAAAATCCTTCGATCGAACGATTAAATTGTTCGAAACAAATGATTTCAGCGATTGACCGACCGATTTTACTTTGACTACAAAAAACTTAGAAAAATGCATTAGAAGGTCCCCATAGGCTAACATAGCACTTCAGCAGGTTTAATTTGGCGAACTATTGAAGTTGAAGTTTTTTTTAAAGAGAAAGTACTTCGATTATCGAATATTTGAAGTAAATTCGAAGTCGTAGTATCCTATTCGATGGTCGAAGTATCCAAAAAATTAAAAAAAAATTTTATCTTCGAAAATTCCCTAGAATTCACTTTGATCCTTGATAAATCTGCCCCTGAGAGTTAATGTTCGTGTCTCTGGTGTTTGAGTCTGGCAGCTCAGTAATTCAGGTGCAGACTCTAAACTGTTACAATTTTGCTAGAATGTTAATCGCCAGAGATTTATATTCTAGCTGGCGGGAGGCAGTTTCGGGAGATTAGTCGTCCCGAAGAAGAGGAGATTTGTCGCTGGGCATGTGTCTCTGTTCTTAGGGACAGATTTAACGGTTGAATAGTGTGGCCTAATAACCTAGGGGGTGCAGTGTGCCATCAGTTTGGATATGTTCAGCTCAGTGAGGCTGTAAATGTCCCGTCTACATAGTACAGGCATAGGACCTGTTATCCAGAATGCACAGAACCTGGTGTTTTCCGGATAAGGGATCTTTCCATTATTTGGATATCTCTACAAACCTCTACAACTTCTTTAAAGCAGGCACTCAATAAGACAGCCTTCCACCAGGCAAAGGTTTTCAAAGTGAAAAGTAATTTATTGTATCCACAGCCTTACGTGTTTCGTATTAACAAACACTTAAGCTGGCCATAGATGTTGAGATTTTTAAAAGATCCGATCCTCATCGTGAGACCACGATTTTCTCGGAACGATCGTACGAGTTGACCATCAACTAAAAGACCAATTTGCCAGGAAAACAAAGGGGAGCTGCTTGCTTGGCCCTGCAAACATAGATAGATTGCACTGGGACCGACAAATCGTAAGATGTACTATCGCTCGAATCGTACTAGCCGCACGATAATTCAGCAAGAAGAATCGTCGCGTCTATGAGGAGCTTTAATCATACCTCTCCATACCTCAGCAAGTAGTTTGGTCAGCGTGCTCCATGAATTCAGCTTTAGCTTCAATTAGGTGCAAGTCATACAATGTCCACTTTACTTCACACTGTTAAATCACTATACTGTACCAGCCCAAGGCAACCACAGCCCTTTAACCGTAAAGATCTGTGTCTCCAAAGATGCCCCAGTAGCTCCCCATCTTCTTTTCTGCTGATTCACTGCACATGCTCTGTGCTGCTGTCACTTACTGAGCTTAGGGACCCACTCACAATATACAGTACACATAGAATAGAAATGTCGCAATATAAGGCTGATTAGTAATTAATACAGATAATTACTACATGGCAGCACAGAAACCAGTGCAATTAGCACCAGAATTTAATAATCAGCTCTGTAGCATCAGCTTATATTACAGGGGAAGCTCATTTTCTGCTGGATAATTAGTGACGAGCCCTAAGCTTCTCAACAGCTGCTCAGAGCCCACTGAGCATGTGAGTGTCACAGACACTTTCCAAGATGGTGACCCCCTGTGACAAGTTTGAAGTCCTGGATCATTGCTGCTATTGGCAAGCTGAAACTTTAGGCTATTGCAATAAGTTCAGTATAAAAAACATGGTATATTTAGCTATATTTGTTTTTAGGGTTTTTTTCTCCTTTAAAAAGGAAGCAAGATGGATTCGAAAATTAGAAACATTAGCCCCCCTTGGCCTAAATAGGGAATATGACTTAAGTAAGATTTATCGGTAATTTGTATTTATGGTTGGTGCTGTGAGTATACTACCTCTCCATACCTTAAATACACTAAAAAAATAATTTAAACAGGAGGCACATTTATCAAGGGTCGAATTTTGAATTCATGTGAGTTTTTTAAAACTCCCATACATTCAAAATGTATTGATAAAAATCTAAATTTATTAATAAAATCAAAATTTATTGAATAAATTGAATTTTCTCAGCTGGGACGAAGTGAATCAACCCGAAAACTTCAATCGAATTTGATTTGAATTAGAAAAACTGATTTGAATTTAAAAAACTTGGATGTCAGGAAGGCTGCGAACATCACCAAATTGATCCCTGGACCTCTCCCATTGACGTATACAGCAATTCTGCAGTTTTAAGGTCGCGAATAGTCGAATTGATAAATTTTGAAATTCTAATTCGAATCAAAACTCGAATTGAGTTTGGATAATTCACAATTCGAATTTTTACTTTGACCCTTAATAAATCTAACCCTATATAAACACAATAGGATAGTTCTACCCTCAATAAGGATTCGTTATGTCTTAAAGTGGACCTGTCACCCAGACATAAAAAGTTGTAGAATAATAGTCCTTTTCAAATTAAACATGAAATCCATATTCTTTTTTTTATTAAAGCATTTATAGTTGTTGTAAACTCATTTAAAAAACTCAGTTGTCAATCAAATATTGTCTGCCCCTCCTCAATGCCTTAGGCAGACAATTACTTTCACTTTCCATTCAGCACTTCCTAGATGTCACTGCTCTCCCCACATTCCCCTCGTTCTCTTCACCATTTAATTGTGTAACCAGGACATGGGGATGGACATCAGGTCCCCCATTCTGGTGCACAAACAAGATTCTGAGATGATACAAGGCTTGTCTTAATAACAGTGTCCACAAAATGGCTCCTGCCTGCTTGTTATAATTATGAATTCCCAGACTGATGGAAACAAAATTCAAATAATTTATACAGTGTAATTAAAGTTAATTTTGCTTGACTAACATGATAAAATAGGATTTGGAATCATTTTTTTGCGATGACTGGTCCCCTTTAACTGGGATCAAGTACAACGTACTGTTTAATTATTACAGAGAAAAAGAAAATCATTTTTAAAAATGTGAATTATTTTGTTAAAATGGAGTCTATGGGAGACAGCCTTTCCGTAATTCAGAGCTTACTGGGTAATGGGTTTCCAGATAAAGGATCCCATACCTGTACTAGCAAAAGCTTTGGTTTTGAACAGTGGGAATAAAATGAAAGTATAACACCTCCACAGGGATGTCTGAGGGTGCAGTGGCCTTTGAATATTGATATATATATATATATATATCACATTTTATAGTGTCTTTTGTGCAATTTATAAAGTCATGTGTGCTTGATACGCCATGGATTCCGAACTATTGGCCTGCTGGGCAAAATGGACAGATACTGTAAAAGTGTTCATGCAAGGTATGTTCACCCTTCTGTTATTCCTGCTGTCAGCCTCGGAACAACATAAACTTAAAGTGAGTCTAATCTTTATAACTTATTCAATAACATGTTAAAGATACCTGATCAACAAACTGACTGAGTCATAGGATTATTCTCCCAGCATACAGTACAGGGAGAAATATTAATCAATATTTGCAGCTTTAGAGGAATAGAGCCAGTGTAATCCTGGTTTTGCTGCAGCTTTTCAACATCTGATCTATGTCTGTTTCTCTATAGCTCTCTATTGATTTTATTTACCTAGCCCTCGGACAATGTTTTCTTTAAAGGAGAAGGGAATGTTAAAATTAAGTAAGCTTTATCAGAAGGGTCTATAAAAATACACCAGTAAACCTTTAATGTAATGCTGCTCTGAGTCTGTCAAAAGAAACACTGCATTTCTTTCATTCTATTGTGTACTCATGGGCTTCTGTATTAGACTTCCTGTTTTCATCTTAAAACTCCATGGATTTTAAGCATGCTCAGTTTCCTCCTCTCTTCCCCTCCCTATCACTTCTCTTTCCTCCCTCACCCCCTCCCTGCTGTAATCTGAGCCCAGAGCTATGAGCGAGCAGGGAGAGACTCGGGCAGGAAGTGATGGCATACCAAGCTAATATGGCAGCTGCTATCCTAAACTATCAGAGAGAGCTTCTAGAGCTTTTTTTTCTCAGGTATAAGCACTCTACAGAATAAATATAGTGTTCTAGCTTGCACTATTCTGGTTAATATATTGCCTCTGTAGCTTTCCTTCTCCTTTAATTTTGAAATCTTTCTTCTGCGTGTGTATCCATTGCCAGCATATGCCTGGATGAGTAATTACTCGTTGTTCTTTGTATAAGGATCTGTTATCCAAAACCCATTATCCAGAAGGTTCCCAATTACTGAAAGGACATCTCCCATAGATTCCATTTGAATCAAATGATTAGATCAAAATCAAATGTAATTATTAAACAGTATCTTGTACTGAAATATAATTCATCGTGATTGGAGGCAAAACAATTCTATTGGGTTTATTTAACGTTTAAACAGTTTTTCTTAGTAGACTTTGGGGCCGATTTATTAAGGATCGAGTTGTGTATTCCATGAAAATTTGAGTTTTTGAGGTTATTGTTTTGGTTAAAAAAAAATTTCTCAGGTTACAAAAAAAAAACTCAAACTTTTTTGAGGTGTTTTCAAAAAGCTAGAATTTTTCACATTTATTATACCCTGACCCTGGAAATCGCTTGAATCTGAAAACACGCCATCTAAAATCCTTTAGGTCATGTAGGAGTCAATGGTCAACCATTTGAAAATGTTCATACCCTTCATGATGTTCGAGGGCTTTGCAGAGTTTTTTTTTTTTGAGTTTTCGGCTAAAAAGTAAACACGAATCACTCGAATTGATCGAGTGATTCGTGTTTTGTTTTTTTTTTTGCCAAAAACTCAAAAAAATTATTCTAATTGTAGAAAAAAAATCTATTTTTTCTTAAATTAGAAACCATTCAAGTTGTGAGTTCATTCGAGGTATAAAACAACTCTAAAATACAACCTTTGATAAATAGGTATCCAAGTAACGGAAAGACCTCTTATCTGGAAAACCCCAGGTCCCAAGTATTCTGGTTAATCGGTCCCATACCTGCATCTCATATTTCAATAAATCCGCTCTTTGATGTTTAACATGAGGTCAATGAATAGACCATTCAGCAGGCATTTAAAATATGTTATGACCAGCTTCGTGATTTACTTTTTTAATTTTATTTATTGCACTAAAGAGATAAGGACAGGGAAACTCCTCCTTATCTGTAAACCTGAGATACAGGCTACAGTTGGAAGAAAGGAGGAACTTGTTTATAGGGAGTTCATTATCACCCACAAATTTTTCTGATTCCAAGGCATGGTAGTAAGTGTAAGAACAAACAACATGAGCCACATGCAATATAAAAAAAAAATACATAAAAGAATTAGCAGAATCACATTTATTTGAACTATATGAGGCTGTAAACAAGGTTCTGTGAATTTTTTTTTTTTTATATATAGTAGATCTGTCTAGATTATGGGGTAATTTGTGGTTCTGATTGTGTTTTTTCCAACTCCCCTAGGTACAAAAGCACTTACCAGTCTCCCCGCTCTCCCCTGAGGTCAGAACTGGTGTTTGGTTCCATGTGGGAGACTTAGTTTGGTCTAAAGTGGGGACGTTTCCTTGGTGGCCCTGTATGGTGTCCTGTGACCCCCAGTTACATGTCCACAGCAAGATCAATACAAGAGGTAAGATAAAATATTTCATCATATACTTCTCTAGGTCCAAATTAAATAAAATCCTTTTATAGTTTATTAATATTCTGGGATACAAATGTTATATTCATAATATATAATACACAAAAGCCATGAATATCTTGTAAATTATATCCTTATAAACGGTGAGTTCTGATGTCATCAGTTATAAACGTTGAGTTCTGTCACATGACTCACTGAAACTTGTGTATTATAATAAATAATTTACCCCCAGTTCCAAAATATGAGGATATTAGTAGTTACCTTCAGCCGCGTGTTTTTATATGGTCATGAAACTACTCGGTAACTTATAATATCCTTATAATGCACAAAAGCCATGAATATCTTGTAAATTATATCCTTGTAAACGGTGAGTTCTGATGTCATTTCTGTCACATGACTCACTGAAACATGTGTATTATAATAAATAAAGTACCCCCAGTTGCAAAATATGAGGATATTAGAGTTCCATGACCTGTATAAAAGCACTCAGCCTTCGACCTCGTTTTTTTATATGGTCATGAAACTCCTCGCTAACTTATAATATCCTTATATTTTACAAGAAGGGGTACTTTATTCACTATATAATACACAAAAGCCTGTAAATTATATCCTTATAAACAGTAACTAGCGATGCCATCAGTTAAAAACGGTAAGTAGGGATGTCATTTTAGTCACATGACTCGCTAAAACTTGTGTATTATAATAAATGAAGTACCCCTTGTTGGAAAAAAATATGAGGATATTAGAAGTAACATCGGAGTTCCATGACCTGTAGTAAACTGTAAAAATATGATATGGTCATGGATCTCCTCCGTGACTTATAATATACTTATATTTTACAATAGGGGGTACTTTATTTGCAATATAATACACAAAAGCCACAAATACATCGGTGATGTCATTAGGTTCTACAATATAGAGATTGAATTAATATGCAGATAAGTTATGGTTCTGAATACTGTTACAATGCTTTCTATCTCGTATAATACACTTGATCCATTATCTAATTATTTTAGACATGCTAATAACAAAATAATTTTCCCTTTTTTCAGGGGCTCGGGAATACCACGTGCAGTTTTTCAGCAGCGAGCCAGAGAGGGCCTGGGTACATGAGAAGCGAATGAAGGAATACCGCGGGGAACAGCAGTACGAGCAACTGGTGGCAGAAGACTCTGCCAGAGCATGCAACCTCTCGGAGAAGCTCAAGGTGCAGTTTTTATTAAAGTCCCCACATATACAACAAGACTGAATATTAATTCAGTACACCACAAATGACAAACACTGACATCTTGAGACAGTAGCTATCTTTAGGGAGGAATTATATGAAAGTTGCATCGTTTGCACAAGATCTAGCAACCAATAGCATCCAATTGGCTAGAAGCATTTACTGGTCACTTGATTGGAAGCAAACATTAGAATTGTTGCATTGTTGTGTCTAGCTATACATAGTTATAGTTGCATAGTGTTAAAAGGGAGGTAGGAAGGACACACACCAAACCAATACCTGGGTGCAAAGTTGTAGTTCCGCAACAATTTAACCACATATACACGTGTGTCACATGTATTTTATCTTGAAAAATGTACAGAGCAAAACATTGATCTTACAATAACGTTTTCGGACTGTTTTTGCTAAGCCTGAGAGTGCTGTTATAATGGGGTGGTTCACCTTTAAGTTAACTTTTAGTATGTTATAGAATAGTCACTGCTAAGCAATTTTTCAATTGGTCTTCATTAGTTATTTTTTTATAGTTTGAAAATGATTTGCCATATTCTTTCAAGCTTCTAAATGGGGGTCACTGACCCCATCTAAAAACAAATGCTATGTAATGCTACACAATTATTGTTATTGCTACTTTTTATTACTCATCTTTCTATTCAGTCCCTCTCCTATTCATATTCCAGTCTCTTATTCAAATCAATACATGGTTTCTAATGTATTTGGGACCCTAGCAACCAGATTGCTGAAATTGCAAAATGGAGAGCAACTGAATAAAAAGTTAAATAACTCTTAAACCACAAATAGTAAAAAACCAAAAGAAATTGCAAATTGTCTCAGAATATCACTCTCTACATTATACTAAAAGTTTACCCAAAGGTGAACAACCCCTTTAAGTTTTTCGGTGTGTGTGTATTTTGTAAATTATATCCTTATAAACGGTGAGTTCTGATGTCATCAGTTATAAACGGTGAGTAGTGATGTCATATGACTTGTGTATTATAATAAATAAAGTACCCCCAGTTGCAAAATATGAGGATATTAGAAGTTACCTCGGAGTTCCATGACCTCATGTATTTATATGATCATGAAACTCCTCGGTAATTTATAATATCCTTATATTTTACAATATGGGGTAATTTATTCACTGTGTGTGTGTGTATATTTATTTATTTTTTAAATTGTAGTTTTCTATTTATGATTTCCCAATGGCACATACTACTAAAAAAAGTATATTATTGTGAAAATGGTTTATTTACATGAACTGGGGGTTGTACACATGAGCTGTTTTATACTATATATTTTATAGAGACCTACATTGTTTGAGGGGTATAGTGTTCCTTTAACGTTATTGCATTTTGTACTCTTAGATGAAGAAACCACGGCCCCAGCGAGAGCGTGTGCAGTGGGAGATAGGAATTGCCCACGCAGAAAAGGCTTTGCGGATGACACGGGAGGAGAGGATAGAGCAATACACCTTCATCTATGTAGATGAGGAAAAAACCCCTGAAACCAAAAAACCTGTAAATGTGGGCAAAAAGAGTCGGCGGTCCACCTCCAGCAGTGAACCTGATTCCAACCGTCTGTCTGACGTTCTACCCTCACCTCCCCGACAGCCTCTCCCACCATCTCCGATCCCATATAACAATAGAGACTCTCCATCCGAAAACAGGAGGCAAAG
The DNA here is from genome assembly GCF_017654675.1 of Xenopus laevis. Lineage (NCBI taxonomy): Eukaryota > Metazoa > Chordata > Amphibia > Anura > Pipidae > Xenopus > Xenopus laevis. The sequence goes on from NC_054375.1 coordinate 140,560,362, forward strand.
TCAGAGGAAACCGCTGCACGAAGAGGAACATCCGCCTCAACTGCCACCAGCAAAACTGCCATGGAAAACAGCAGCCGCTCGCAAGTCAATTCCTGCTTCAGTGCTACTGCATAGGGGTACACTTGATCTCCAGAAGTGCAACATGTCCCCTGTGGTGAAAATTGAAAATGTCCTTGCTTTACAGAATGCTACATCTGAGGGATTTGAGCAGTTCATATACACAACAAAGGTAATCGCACCTGATATTCCAGACAAATAATACTCTGATGCATTACGTAAATATTCCTATGTAAATGTAAATATTTTGTTTATAACAAGCATGATACAAACGTTTTGGGTTGATGAAAGTCCCTCCCATGCTTTTTATATTATATTGTGATATTTTTTGACACAACTTTAGCTTCTTCCTTTTACTTCCTGTAAAAATATATTTATATGATGGGAGGTGTACAGTGTAGGCCCTGCTGCAATAAAAAGCTTTCTTACCATAGAAATAGGGTTACACCGAATCCAGGATTCGGTTCCGGATTCGGCAGGATTCAGCCTTTTTCAGCAGGATTCGGATTTGGCCGAACCAAATCTGAATACTAATTTGCATATGCAAATTAGGGGCAGGAAGTAAAAAAGGTTTTCCCCTTCCTACCCCTAATTTGCATATGCAAATTACGATTCAGATTCGGTTCTGTATTCGGCTGAATCTTTCGAGAGGTTCGGCTAAATCCAAAATAGTGGATTCGGTGCATCCCTACATAGAAACAAAGGCACACTTCACACAAGGCTTCTGCAAAAAAATCTTATTTTTATAAAATAAAAATGTTATGTTATTTTTGCAAAAAAATCTGAAATCCTCTTTTATTCAGGTGAGATCCCATCAAACGTTTCAGGGCAACGCATTTGATAAAGGGGCTTGGGCCCAAAACGTTCTGTGGGATCTTACCTGAATAAAAGAAGATTTCAGATTGATTTTTTTTGCAGAAGCGGTGTGTGGAGTGTATTTTTATTTCTGTCTTGTTTCCATGATATTTTTTGTACTGTTGTCGGCTCGCTAAGGGTAAAAGCTTTAACTGTCGGCAAAATATTTGGTAAATGGACTACTAAACAGAAAGGTAGTCCTGTTATTTTATTTGATTCCCACAACCTGCCTGGACATATAACATAAAGGAAATAATGGTGCAAAACAATTTTCCATTTTAAAGTGACTTGATTATCTTTCATTATGCTGTAAAGGCTGCGAGCAGTTGTGTGTCGGCGTGATTGTTCTAACCATAGATGCCGTTCACATAATTTATTTTTCATTAAAGGAGAACTAAAGTTTAAATAAAGAAGTAGGCCAGAACTGTTGTACATTGTGTTTTGTGCTTCTGAACCAGCCCAAGGCAACCACAGCCCTTTAGCAGGGAAGATCTGTACCTCCAAAGATGCCCCAGAAGGTCCCCTTTTTAACACTGAAATGTTTTATTGGCTTTCCAAAAAGTTTTCAAGTAATGTTGCTTGAGGTTTTCAAGCATATAAACATAAAATGCCATAAATTAAGATGTAATAGAGTACAATAAAGTAATATGATTTAGAATAAATCACAGAATATCACAAAATAAAATAAAATGAAATAAAGTAAAATAAAATAGGGCTGAAGCTCCCCATCTTAAAGGACATGTAACCCCCTCCACAAAAATTTAATCGGTGAACAGCCTCTTTGAAATCTATAGATGCCTGCCACTCTGGTTGTTAAAAGGTTAACAGTGAGGCTGCAGCATTCCCTTAATTACTTAGAAATCCTTCTCCTCCTCTTACCCACTCGGCTCGTCCCTCAGGAATTTACTTTGGCTGTTGGCTAATGAGCATGCTCAGTTCTTCTCAGATCAGATTACTAAACACACCCTCCAGTCTAACAGCCAATGAAGAGATAGCATTGTTGGTTCACATAGAAACTCTAGTTGTCTGATCCTATTTTTTTTCTCCAAACCACCTTTCCTGAGCTCAGTTTAACCATTACAGTGCTCAGAATTTTTTTTTATCAAAGTATGTTGTGCCTGTGTAAACCTGCATTTTGCATTGCATGAACTTTACAGCATACATGTCTCAATGTTACTGATGATGTGAAAATGGCGCTGGGTAAAAGCTGCTATTTGTTTTAGGAAAATGTGATGACACTGGCAAATGGAGCGGTATATGCAGTACAAATGATGTGGCTTGGGTGGGGAACAAGTGCCCAACTTATATACATGGGAGGACAATGTAGGCTTTACATCTCCTTTAATTGCTGCTGCCAGTTACTGAATACTGGGACTGGTGCACAAGATCTTGAATATACAGTATATAATATAAATGTCACAATATAAGGCTGAGGCTATTAGTAAATAATTATTGGTACATGGCAGCTCAGGAACCAGAGCAGTTAGCATTAGAATTTAATAGAATTTAAAAATCAGTCAAGGCTAAAGGCACACACTGTGCTTCCAACCAGTAAATTCACGCTCAAGTACTTTCTGGCTGAATTCTGTCCTATGGTTGGTGGATGCCATTTAAAGGGGTGGTTCATTTTTTTTTTTTTTTTTTACTCAAAGTTTTTTATTTTTCAAATAAAAATAAACATACATAATAATTATACATTACACACAGTATATAGTACAATAACACTATTACAAACAGTACCGTGATCAGCAGAAATTTAGGCAATGTGACTATTATAGGCTATTAAAGAAAAAAAAAAACAAAAGGCAAAAAGAAAGGACAGTAAAAGTAAAGCAAAAAAGATAAAGTAGGAAGTTACATGTAGAGTCCCCCACCATCCGCATTATTCATAACAACAATTGACACTTGTTACTCAGTATATTTCTTTCAGGCCTAGTATTATTATACAACCAGATTTTTTTTTGCAACATGGCTGATCCACGTTGCCCATATCTCTGTAAATCTATAGTGCCTTGCACTCGTGCTGATAACTGCTCCATTGTATAGATTACTTGTATCTTATGTAAAGTCTTTTGCCAGGTTATATCCGGTGTCAGCCAACTGATAGCTAGGCTCCACTTTGCTGCTGAGAGAATGTGTTTCGTTAAATTTCTGGACTGTTTGCTTAAATCCTTTATTGGGTAATTATTTAACAACTCCCATGGGTTGGGGTGGTTCATTTTTAAGTTAACCTTTAGTATGTTATAGAATGGCAGATTCTAAGAAACTTTTCAGTTGGCCTTCATTTTTTTCTTTTTTATATCTTTTGAATTATTTGCCTTCTTCTGACTCTTTCCAGCTTTCAAATGGGGGTCACTGACGCCATCTAAACAAATGCTCTGTAAGGCTACATTTTTATTGTTGTTGCTATTTCTAATTGTCTTTCTATTCAGGCCTTCTCCTATTCATATTCCAGTCTCTAATTCAAATCAGTGCATGGTTACTAGGTTAGTTTGCACCCTAGAAACCAAATTGCTGAAATTGCCAACTGGAGAGCTGCTGAATAAAAAGATAAATAACTCAAAAACTAGGGGGCGTGGCTGACCAGACACAAGTGCAGATACACTTTCAGGCACTCCCAGGGCCCGGATACATATCTCCTCATGTCCCTTTGAAATAAGGGGCCCAGCACATACCAGGGGAATACAGGCTGTGTGTAGGAGGCTCCGCTCAAGTTTCAGGCAGGAACGAGCCTTCTAGCTTCATCTGGGCCGGAGTTGCAGCCGTGGCCTAGAATGGCCGGAAGCAGGGGACTTGCTTGACTGCGAGCCCCAACCACGGGTGACCGAAAGAGCGGTCCCATCGGTGCAGCACAGGAGTGCTGTCGGAAGGCAGGGCACAGAGGTACTGCACAGGGTTAGGACTCCGTAGGACCCCGGGGGTGCCCCTGGCCTAAAATCTGTGGCAGTTCTGCACACATACCCACACCAGCAAAGACTAACCCTCTGCTTAGATGCATTAATTGCCCAGCCTAGGAGGCTCCACCACAGTGGGCAAATAGCCAAGTGACCTGTAAAGCTGCAGGAGGGCCCTTGCAGCTGAAATCCAGGGGATGCCCCTACCTGGCTATATACTGAATTGGTGCTATACCCCTGCATATACCTTGTGCCCCCCTCAGCTGCACTAGGCCCTCACCTCAGCTAGAGGCTGTGCCCCCTCTTGTGGACAGACACAAGCTGACCCAGGGGTGCCCTCAAAGTCGCTCAATCCACATGTAGCTAATGTGCTGCAAATATAACCACATGCCTTTGCTGGATATGAATGCCATTTTAACTAAATACAGCAGAATTGGACTGAGCAGCATGATACACTAACTACCACTACAAGCAGTTACCCCGTGCACCATCAGTCACCATTTACCCAATCTTGACAGCTGGCAACTTCTCCTTTCAAGGCACAACTTTTTGCGGTGAACTCTTTGTACTGAGATTACAGCTAGGGGAAAGCACTCACAATAACAGAAGTCCGATGCGGCGACCAAGCTTGAACGCTTTGCACGAACGGCTTCTCAAGGTCCACTGCCAGACTCTGATAGTAATTTACCTCCACTGTCTCCAACTCCCCCCCCCGCGCTGGATCGTGAAATGGGAGAACCCACACCTTCAGCACTGCTTGCCGCAATAATGGAAAGTCGCACAGCAACAACTACACAACTAGAGGAGATAAAAGTAGATCTCTCACTCCTACGCCACGATCTTCAAAACATCCGGGAATGCACCACCGAGATAGAGACCAGAGTCTCCACCCTGGAAGACACCGTAGCCCTGCTTGCGTATGACATGGTGGTGATTAAGCAGCAGCTCAAAACAGCTCTAGACAAGACAGAAGACCTAGAGAATAGGCTGCACAGAAACAACTTACGTATTGTTGGTCTCCCAGAGAAAACAGAAGGTCAGCACCCAGAAACTTTTATTGAGCACTGGCTTAAGGACACGCTTGATGCAGACACATTTTCCAACACGTTCGTGGTCGAGAGAGCACACAGAGTACTGACTAGACCTCTACCACCAGGATCTCCTCCTCGTCCATTTCTCATCCGCATACTAAATTACAGTGACCGGGACATGGCTCTTAGGGCAGCTAGACTCAAGGGGCCCCTTTCCCATAATGGTGTCACTATTTCACTATACCCAGACTACTCGCCTACCACCCAAAAGCAGAGGGCTACTTTTAGTCAAGAGGAGACTCAGGGATTCCCAAATACCATACAGTATGATCTATCCTGCAAGATTGCGTATACAAGATGGAGACCGAGTCCAATTCTTCAGCTCGCCAACTGAAGCAAGCGACTGGCTCACTCGGAACATTCCAAGGAGATTGTTCCATATGTCTGGTAAATACCGAATTACCTTGTCCATTTTATGACACAGGACTACCTGAATTTTAACTTGGTGTTGAGTAGATGAGACTACATGTACCATACATGGATCATCCAAGGCTCACAATTCCCCCATTTGAATTACCCTATACGGTGGAGGTAGGCATTTATGATGGGACCCCCTTGCAGAAGTCGCTTGACTGCCCCCCACAGGAATTCCCCCAATATGTTTATGTTGAATAGGCTGGGGCCTGGAGTGATGGAACATACAGTGGTGTGAAAAACTATTTGCCCCCTTCCTGATTTCTTATTCTTTTGCATGTTTGTCACACTTAAATGTTTCTGCTCATCAAAAACCATTAACTTTTAGTCAAAGATAACATAATTGAACACAAAATGCAGTTTTTAAATGAAGGTTTAAGTTATTAAGGGAGAAAAAAAAACTCCAAATCTACATGGGCCTGTGTGAAAAAGTGATTGCCCCCCTTGTTAAAAAATAACTTAACTGTGGTTTATCACACCTGAGTTCAATTTCAAAGGTTATAAAGCTTTGGGACTCCAGCGAACCACAGTGAGAGCCATTATCCACAAATGGCAAAAACATGGAACAGTGGTGAACCTTCCCAGGAGTGGCCGGCCGACCAAAATTACCCCAAGAGCGCAGAGACAACTCATCCGAGAGGCCATAAAAGACCCCAGGACAACATCTAAAGAACTGCAGGCCTCACTTGCCTCAATTAAGGTCAGTGTTCACGACTCCACCATAAGAAAGAGACTGGGCAAAAACGGCCTGCATGGCAGATTTCCAAGGCGCAAACCACTTTTAAGCAAAAAGAACATTAAGGCTCGTCTCAATTTTGCTAAAAAACATCTCAATGATTGCCAAGACTTTTGGGAAAATACCTTGTGGACCGACGAGACAAAAGTTGAACTTTTTGGAAGGTGCGCGTCCCGTTACATCTGGCGGAAAAGTAACACAGCATTTCAGAAAAAGAACATCATACCAACAGTAAAATATGGTGGTGGTAGTGTGATGGTCTGGGGTTGTTTTGCTGCTTCAGGACCTGGAAGACCTGCTGTGATAGATGGAACCATGAATTCTACTGTCTACCAAAAAATCCTGAAGGAGAATGTCCGGCCATCTGTTCGTCAACTCAAGCTGAAGCGATCTTGGGTGCTGCAGCAGGACAATGACCCAAAACACACCAGCAAATCCACCTCTAAATGCCTGAAGAAAAACAAAATGAAGACTTTGGAGTGGCCTAGTCAAAGTCCTGACCTGAATCCTATTGAGATGTTGTGGCATGACCTTAAAAAGGCGGTTCATGCTAGAAAACCCTCAAATAAAGCTGAATTACAACAATTCTGCAAAGATGAGTGGGCCAAAATTCCTCCAGAGCGCTGTAAAAGACTCGTTGCAAGTTATCGCAAACGCTTGATTGCAGTTATTGCTGCTAAGGGTGGCCCAACCAGTTATTAGGTTCAGGGGGCAATTACTTTTTCACACAGGTTTGGATTTCTCCCTAAATAATAAAAACCCTCATTTAAAAACGGCATTTTGTGTTTACTTGTGTTATCTTTGACTAATAGTTAAATGTGTTTGATGATCAGAAACATTTTGTGTGACAAACATGCAAAAGAATAAGAAATCAGGAAGGGGGCAAATAGTTTTTCACACCACTGTACAAGTCCAGTAAAGATGCCAGACTATCATTCATATATATATTTTCAGTTTGGACCACCCCTGCTAGTGAGGTGTGGATACCTACCCATCACAGGATCCCAATAAATATGTGGTAAGATGAACTCGGGGACACAAACTGAAAGTAAGCCATCAATCTATCCTCTGAGCAGGACTACTCAGAACAAGGATACTACAAAACTGAACCTTGGCAGGACCCACAATACACACAGACACATTTATTACAACTGTGCAATCAGTCTGCCCAATTAGTCCTAGACTGAATACATTCCTTAGGGTATTGGCTTCCGATTCATACCAGACTTTAATAAGGGTGCATGGGGAGCAGTTGGTTTAATTTTAAAAATTTTTGTTTTTGCATTTTACAGCATTTATCAATATATAACTGTTTGTTTGAGAAGGGGTGCTGTCCAGGTCAGCACAAATACCCTCCTCATGGATGAAAGTGGTTTTGGGTATAGGCTCACCCATGTTTGGGGGGTGGGAAGGGTCGTGTGTTTTGTTCAGTTAACTTGCACTTACTCATTAGAATCTTCACCGCTTATCTATACAAAAGGTTGGCTACCCTCAAGGATGAACACTGGGGATGCTCATACTTCATAAATGCAGTGATAATGTCAGTGATAGGTATACAATCTCATGATGGGGGTAGTTAAACTATTGTCTTGGAACGTAAGGGACTTAACTCGAAATTTAAGAGGGCACTAATTCTTAACCATGTCTATAAATATAAACCTGATGTAGTGTTACTCCAGGTGACCCACCTTACAGGGCAGAAACTATTGGCCCTTAAGAAATTTTGGGTGGGCCATTAAACCATGCCCCCTTTTCCTCATATTCTCTGGGGTGTCTCCATTTTAATTAAGAAATCATAGCTATTCAAATTAATGCACGTCCATATAGACTTTTATGGCCGGTATGTAATACTGCATTATGACATCAATAATCAACCCTTGATCCTGGTGAATGTCTACATTCCACCACAGTTCTCTATAGAGGTACTGCATTTAATTTTCCAAAAAGTTACGGCCCTTCCCCCAGACCCAGTATGCTTGTTGGGGGATTTTAACGCCACCACAAACCCGAAATTAGATTAGATTAGAACATCTGAAGTAGATCCAGCAACCCAGCAGCTAACTAAATGGATGGAGGCATTAGGCCTGTCTGACCTTTGGAGGGAAAGGCATCCCCAGGAGAGACAGTTTTCCTGCTACTCCTCCATTCATGGTTCAACTATCTCGTATTTACCCAGAGTGCATTCAGATCATTCCCCATTAAGGGTTGAACTCCAGCTGGGACTGCCCCAGGGCCAGCGGCTGTGGCGCCTTTCTCCACTGTGGCTCACAGATGAAACTGTGGCAGACACCTGCATAAAAAACTTTGGGGAATACTGGGAGATCAATCAAAACACTGCTCCCCCCCCCAGTGGTGTGGGACACAGCTAAAGCAGTGGCCAGGGGCACTCTTATAGCTACCATACATGCCTCTAGGTCTAGGTAAACTAAAAAAGCTGATATTAAAGCTGCAGAAAAAAACCCTATTTGAGGAGGAACAAGAATACTGTTATACCAAATCCAAAGCCAACCATGACATACTATCCAGGGCTCAAAGGGAACTAAACCTTTTGCTATCAGATAATGCTAAGAAAAAGCTTTTATACTCCAGACAATGGAGGTTTGACCTTGGCGATAAAAATAGCAAAATGTTGGCTTATATGGCGAAACTGACAGACCAAGTCACAGTGATCCCAGGACTTCGGAACCATCTAGGGGATCTGGTGACAGATCCCTCTACTATGGTCAACATATTTGCAGAATACTACAAAGGGATCCACTCTCCCCTAGTCAACAATACCGACTCTAACATAGAACAATTTCTGGCAGACTCTAATCTCCCTCAATTGTCACCCAAAGAACTTAAACTTCTAGACGACTCACTCACAAAAGCCGAAATTGATGTAGTCATCGCAGTCCTCGCCCAGATGGTCTGCCAGCTGCCTGGTATAAACTGTTGGGCAAACAAATATCCGCCAAACTCCTTGACACATTTAATCATGCAACCCTGAAGGCAGAACTCCCCTCCTCATGTTATAATGCAATAATCACATGATCACATTGATACTTAAAGAAGGGAAAGACCCGTATTCATGTGAATCCTATAGACCTATGTCGCTGATCAATACTGATGCTAAGATACTCGCTAAACTACTGGCGAATAGGTTAATTAAAGTTATTACATCCCTCATTCATCCAGATCAGGCAGGTTTCATGCCTCATAAAACTACATCCATTAATCCGAGACGCTTGTTCACACACATACAAGTAGCCAATCAACAGCAATCCATTGGGGCAGTTGACTCCTTAGATATAACAGACTTTTGACTTGGTCAGCTGGTCATACGTCTGACACTTGAGAAATTTGGATTTGGCCCAAACTTCATCACATGGATGAAACTTTTATACAAAAAACCCACCGCCCAAATCCGGGTTAATAATACTCCTTCAGCAATGTTTTACTTGGAGAGAGGAACTAGACAGGGGTGTCCCCTATCGCCCCTCCTATTTGCACTGGCCATTGAACTACTGGCAAGAGTTCTGAGACAAACCCCATTGGTTAAAGGCATATCAATTAGTAAAATAGAGGAAAAAGTGGCTTTATATGCAGACGATGTGTTACTTTTCCTTGCAGATGCTGGTCCCTCATTACAAGCTGCATTGGAGTTTCTGGAGAAGTTTGGGGCATTAAGTGGCTTATCGATAAATAAGAACAAGTCAATCTTATTTCCCCTGTGGAACCTGGTTGCCAGAGAGAATCTTCAGCACTAGATTAATGACTAGATTCCGCTACTTGGGTATCATTGTTACAGCAGACCCCTCTGCATATGTAAATGAGAATTTGGACTCCATCCTTGTAAGGTTTAAAACCGCAAATCCACACTGGATTAAACTACCGCTAACTCTGTGGGATAGAGTTAACTTATTTAAAATGGTATATCTACCTAGATTTTTATACCCATTATGAAACTCACCACTCTATATCACTAACCTTTTCTTTAAAAAAAATAAATAGTGAGCTAATTTCCTTCATATGGGCCAATAAAGCCGCAAGAATGTCCTGGACCAGCCTAACTGCCCCTAAGGACAAATGGGGGCTCACCCTCCCCCACTTGCAACACTATTATTTTGCCTCCCAACTATCCTATATACACAACTGGTTTAATCCAGATGAAAGCAACTCCATAACAGACTTACATGCCACAATTTTGGGATCTCTACAGTCCATTCGTAACTCGCCCTATAGGCGGATGTGTGACCTCCCCCCTTTGCCAGGAGTGATTACTACCCCCATCAAGGTATGGGCAAGACTACAATCTAAAGTATGGATCCCTCTACCTACAGTATCTGGCAAAGCTCCACTCTGGAGGAATTCTAACTTGCCCAATTTGAGAAAGCTGGCAGATTTCCAATATTGGCCACAAATGGGTATTAGACATCTAGAAGACCTGTTGGTGGAAGGTAGTTTTGTCTCCCCAGACTTATTAAAAATCATGAATCGGCAAGACATACAACTGTTTAGATACCAGCTGAGACATGCCTTTTATGCACAATTCCGATCATTCCAAATTACACCCATACCACTGGCATGGGAAGTCAGACTTTGGACTCAAGATCCCACCAAAAATACTATCTCAACTGTACAACATAATTCAATCTTCCCAACCCTCCCCATTCAATAAAGCCAAACAAAAATGGCTGTCACTTATTCCTTCACTAGAGGAGGACCAGTGGGAAGAGGCTGCAGTTAACTTGTACCCCTGCCTAATATCACTTAGAGACCGAATGGTTCAATTTAAAATGATCCATCAAATTGACAGTATCCCTCTAAAGCTGGCCATAGACGCAAAGATCCGATCGTACGAATCAACGTACGATCGGACTTTCCCATCTCCCGACCCTCCACTAACCATTCAGATCAAAGTCTTTACCATTCCGATCAAATAGAACAGATCACCCAATGTTCTGCCCCTGACAGCAATCGTACGATACTTATGTCTGACAACACTAGTGACAGTCTCCCACTGAAAATCGTACCATCGGCAATACACGCAGAGATATTATCGGCAGCCGACAGAAATTTTCTAACCTGTCCGATCGACCAAACGACCGATCTCCGACGGACGAAAAATGTCTTGACTCTCCACAGATGGTCCGAAAATCGTACAAATCCACGATTCGTACGATCGGATCTTTGCGTCTATGGCCAGCTTAAGGCTTCAGGCTATGGGTAGATCAGAGGGAGCCAAATGCATGAAATGAGGCAGGGGAGAAGCTGGATTCTTCCACTTGATATGGAACTGCCCTAGAGTGGCAACATATTGGTCAGAAGTAATCCGATACACTAATATATCTCTATCTTTTCCTGGAATTAAGTCCCCTGAGACTTGTTTATTGGGTATTATAGATGAAGCAGTGCCCTAACAAAAATCCAGAACACTGTTACGATCTATTTTGTTCTATACAAAAAAGCTAGTAATAATGAAATGGATGAACCCCAACCCCCCTACACTTCAGCAATGGATTGACCTCATAAATGGGACACTGCCTCTAATCAAATCGACTTGCAATGCTAGAGGAACACCCTGGAAATCTGATAAAATATGGGAACCTTGGTTAGAGGTCAACCCTCATGCACTCCTACCAGATGACTGAGCACTAGATTGGGCCAAAGTGTATGCTGATAACTGGTGAATATGTTACTTACTTTTTTACGTATTGGAACTGTCATTAAAACCCAAAATAATTGAAAACAGTATTCATGTAAGTGTCAAGCCTGTTGGTTTGCTTTATTTGCTTTATTTATTTTAAAATGCAAAATAAAAACCTTTAAAAAAAAAAAATACCTCAAACTATAAATTAAAAATGAAAACCATTTGCAAATTAAATTGTCTTAGAATTTCACATTCTGCATCATATTAATGATAATTTAAAAGTGAAAACTCCCTTTAATGTGACTTACAGCAATCGTAGGCAGTTCATTGCACACAAATGCGAAACATTTTCATGTTGAAATATGCCCTGCTTGTGCACTCACAGGTAAATTCCATGCCCATCAGTTCAGGCAAAAGATTGACCTTTTCTCTAACTGCGTTTCTATACAGGCAGAGAAACTGCATATTGTGCCTAGGGATGCATTAAATCCACTGTTTTGGATGCAGCCGAATACCAAACCGAATGTGAACCCTAGTAGGGATGCACCGAATCCAGGATTTGGTTCAGGATTCAGGATTTCAGCACGATTCGGATTCAGCAGCATATGCAAATTAGGAACGGGGAGGGAAATCACGTGACTTTTTGTCACAAAACAAGGAATAAAAAATGTTTTCCTTTCCCACCCCAAATTTGCATATGCAAATTAGTATTCAGATTCGGTCGAATCTTTCGCAAAGGATTTTGGGGTTCGGCCGAATCCAAAATTTGAATGCATTTGGTGCACCCCTAGAAGGAAGGGAAAAAGAGAGCAGCGTACACAGCTAAAAAATGTTTTACTTGTTTTTCGATGCCAATTCACATGGTCTTAAGAATTCTGATTTGGATTCGGTTCTGCCAGGCACAAGGATTCGGCCGAATCCTGGATTCGGTTCATCCCTTATTGTACCACTAACGTTAGGAGCTGTTCAAGTTTCTCAAGGAGCCACCAAGGCTAGCTGATATTAACTAAAATAAATGCAGATGTTACATTTAAACTGTATTTTTATTATTAATATGCATTTAATCAACACTTTTCCTCTTTTAATGGTCATCAAATCAGTTGGAAAAACAGCTGTTGTTAAAGGTCCAATTGTATCCATGTTGTCGCAGTGCTTTACACACACTAGCAAAAGCTACTATTGCCGTTCAACTTTTTACATGTATCCGATATTGTGTGTTCTGCTGGATTATGCTAAAAGAATGATTTTACACAAAGAAGTGTGTGGTTCCCGTATGCAGACAAGACCCATAAAATTCCATTGGAGGGCCACATCCAACCAGTGGGACTCCATTTGGATCCCCCCGAAGTGACTGCATTTCATCATTATCATTAAAGGGGTGGTTTACCTTTGTTAACTTTAACTTTTAGTACCGTATATACTCGAGTATAAACCGAGTTTTTCAGCACCCAAAATGTCTTCCTGAAAATCGCCGGTGGGATAGCACTCTGAACGATTTGTTTGGAAAACAAAGCACTTCGAGTGCCATCCCGCCGTCGATTTTCATTCTAGCTGGCGGTAAGACAGTTCAGGGAGATTAGTCGCCCGAAGAAGAGGAGATTTGTTGCCGGGCGACTAATCTCCGGGAATCTGCCTGTGTGTCTCTGCCCTAAGGCTACAAATGTATTTTTATTGCTGCTTTTTGTGACACATATTTTTATTCAGGAACTCTCCATATTCCATTCTTTTATTCAAAGCAATGCCTGGTTGCTAGGGTAATTTGGACCCTAGCAACCAGATGAAATTGCAAACTGGAGAGCTGCCGAAATTAAAAGCGAAATAATTAAAAAAACACAAATGAAAGCCAATTACAAATTGTCTCGGAATATAACTCTCTACATCATACTAAAAGTTAATTTAAAGGTGAACATCCCCTTTAAAGGAGAACTAAACCCTAAAAATATATGTGGCTAAAAATGCCTTTTCATATACTAAATTTATTGCACCAGCCTAAAGTTTCAGCTTGTCAATAGCAGCAATGATCCAGGACTTCAAACTTGTCACAGGGGGTCACCATCTTGGAAAGTGTCTGTGACACTCACATGCTCAGTGGGCTCTGAGCAGCTGTTGAGAAGCTAAGCTTAGGGGTCGTCACTAATTATCCAGCAGAAAATGAGGTTGGTCTGTAATATAAGCTGATGCTACAGGGCTGATTATTAAATTCTGATGCTAATTGCACTGGTTTCTGTGCTGCCATGTAGTTATTATCTGTATTAATTACTAATCAGCCTTATATTGTGACATTTATATTCTATGTGTACTGTATATTGTGAGTGGGTCCCTAAGCTCAGTAAGTGACAGCAGCACAGAGCATGTGCTGTGAATGAGCAGAAAAGAAGATGGGGAGCTACTGGGGCATCTTTGGAGACACAGATCTTTACTGCTAAATGGCTGTGGTTGCCTTGGGCTGGTACAGAACCCTAAAACATAACGTACAACATTTCTAGCTACTTTATTAGATTAACTTTCCTTTAACATATGTTTTAGAGATTATTTACTTTGGCCAATCATGTTCATTTTGTTTTTCTTTAAAGGAAGTCGGTAACAAGACAGAAATTACTGTCAAAGCCCCAGAAAAAGCGTTTGCACCCTCCCCCAACCAGAAGTCTGAGAAATCCTCGGCACAGCACACGCCTGCTCCTGAAACATCGGGGGCCACAGGTAGGCACAATATGAAACTGCACGTGTCTACCCCCTAACACAGCTCCCTACTGCCAAAGTGAATTGGGGGAGGGGGGAAAAAAGAGAGACTGGCCCAGTGCTAATATGGAGCGAACAACTCAGTATTTTTTTTTTTCAGAACTGCACCATCAGCCCTTTGATATTTTTGTTATATGCTGCTTTTTTGTGCAATAAACAATACCAAGATGACCAGGTGTTTGCGGTGTTGAATGGATTTACCTGTTACTGGAAGTTACGCTCAGCAGTTGAGCTGGTCTTTGGCAGTGTTGAGAATGTATATATAAAAATCTATATTTTATTTTACATTGTATACAGCAATTTATAAACCGCATACTCTTATTAAAGACAGGGTCGCTATGGCTAATGTAGTTCATCAATTTCATACACCTTTACATTCCATTCAAAAGGAACATTAAAGCAGAAGGAAAGCTACCGAAGCAGTTTATTGCTAATAGATTAGCCAAAATAGTGCAAGCTATAACACTATATTTATTCTGCAGAATGCTTTATCATACCTGAGAAAACAGCTCTAGAAGCGTTCTGTTGGTGTGACATCACTTCCTGCCTGAGTCTCTCCCTGCTCACTCGTAGCTCTGGCCTCAGATTACAGCAGGGAGGGGGGGAGAGAAACTGAGCATGCTCAAGCCCTAGCCCTGGAGGTTTATGTTGAAAACAGGAAGTCTGATACAGAAGCCCATGTGTACACAATAGAAGAAAAGAAATGCTGTTTTTCTTTTGACAGAGGACTCAGAGCAGCATTACTTTGTGTTTACTGGTGTATTTATATAGACCTTTCTGATAAAGCTTACTTGGTTTTAACCTTTCCTTCTCCTTTAAGTACAAGTCTGAGTCATGCATGTAGATTCCTTCCATAGACGTCACTGTTCAGACGTGTGACCTGAGGACCAACTGTTGGTGTAGCGATTACATGATTACGGGCAATGACAGCAAGGTGACCTTATAATAATTGAGTATTGAAATTATTTAAAGGAAAAATTCACTTCACTTTTTGCTAAAGTTATAGATTTAAGGTGCAATCCGGGTGCCAGGGCATTATATTAGCCGATTAATTCTAAAGGGTAGTGTTTATTAAAAGTAATTAAATTGCACAATGGAGTGTAGTAGGAAAGAATTGCCATTGACTGCTCCGAGCAGTCAAACACATTCGGAAGAACGGATGTGTAGCTTTGATAAATGTGTCATTTATGATTGAGCTGTTGGGAATACTTCTGCATTCCCCAGTTTGATCTATAATAAATCTGCCCCAGTCTTCTTTCTGTCCAGGCTCCCTCCTATTTATCAACATACCTAATTCAAAAACCACATAGGATACAAATTAAAGGAGAAACAACCCCTTGCTATTAAAATCCCCTACCCTACATAGACCCCCCTCCTAGCCTATTTGGTACCTTTGCTAAATGCCCCTAACTCTTTACTTACCCCTCAGTGCAGATTCTGTCCAGCGGAGTTCACAGCCGCCATCTTCAGCCACTACGGTAATCTTCGGGTCTTCTTCCATCGATTTGCCAATTTCCGTAACTTTCGACGCATGCGCAGTTGTAGCAAACTGAAAATTGCTCCAACTGCGCATGTGCCGATACGGCACTTAATTTACAAAGATTTCAAAAGAGAAGAAGATGGCTGCCGTGAACTCCGATGCCCTGAATCTGCACCGAGGGGTGCAGTAAAGAGTTAGGGGCATTTAGCAAAGGTACCACCTAAGCTGGGGGGGGGGCAGGGACGGGGGTCTATGTAGGATAGGGGAGAAGGGGATTTTAGCAGCAAGGGTTTAAAGACCAGGTGCAAATTGTTTTCCTCTCACAGTTTGCATCATGCTAAAGGTTAAAGGGGTTTTTCACCTTTAAATGAACTTTTAGTATGACATAGAGGATGATATTCTGAGACAATTTGCAATTGGTATTCATTTTTTATTATTTGTGGGTTTTGAGTTATTTAGCTTTTGATTCAGCAGTTCTCCATTTTCCAATTTCAGCAATCTGTTTGCTAGGGTCCAAATTACCCTAGCATCCATAAGATTTTGGAATATGGATAGGAGAGGCCTGAATAGCAAGATGAGTAATAAAAAGTAGCAATATCAATAAATGTGCAGAATTACAGAGCATTTGTTTTTTGTATGGGTCATTGACCCCCATTTCCCAGGGCGGCCATCTGGGGTTTAACCTGGATACCTCCGGAGGCAGGCAAAAGAATGAAGCTTGAAGCTCCGCCTTTCCCCTTTAATCCCCTGGCTCTGTACTTGCCCCTTTAGTTTTCTTTTGTTCTGTATAGGAGGTAGGACTAGGGTTATTCCCTTATTAAATTAAAATCAGAGTAGCTTGTTGTTTTACTTTTTATTTACAGGGAATGTGCGGAGTCTATTCCCTAGGGGACTGGGTAGGGCTTCCCCTCCTTGCCAGCTGAGTTCTGCCAGGTAGGAAGCCCCCGGAGCCACCTCGGCTACATATGACCCGTGTAAGGTAAGGAACTACCCAGTCAGCTAGGCCCAGGAGGCATGAAGAGGAGCACACAAATTTCCCCTATGATAGTGAGGGGAAGAATTGCATAGACTAGACCAGAGGACTACGGACATGGGGTAAGACACCATCTTGGGCTAAAAACAGCCGCGTTACTTCCAAACTAAGAGACATGGGCGATGAAATCGCGCTGCAGATTGGCTTACGGGACATCTTCCAGGCCAGTCTACAGTTAGTACTCTGCTTTGCCTGCCTTTGCACAGCAAAAAATTGGTGCGAAAACCTGGAGGAGGTCTTAATAAAATGGCGCGAGATTGAGCGCACAATTCACACGCCACTACTCTCATTACTCCAGGACTTGTGCAGTACGTAACTTCTGGAAGGGTTTAACACTCAGCACATTCACTTTGTTGGAAGCAGCGACTATGGCCACACATTACCGCTCTCTCCAACAGTCACGTATTCGGGACACGAGGGACTGCTTAACATGTCTATCCCAGATATACCGGATGCTTTGCTGGAATTGATTAAGGACATGCCACAGGCAGATTCAAAATCCAAGAAGAGCAAAGCAAAATCTAAAAGCACTAATCCGGCACACAAGGGATCCTCCAGCCGACCAACTTCACTACCACCCAGCTCCGACTATACTAGGGGGCAAAAAAAGTACAAAATTTAGCGTGGACCCAGAAGCACCATTCTTGCTACCTGAGTCGCTTCCTTCCCCAACTCATGACCCATGCCCCCTAGCTCAACACTCTCCCAAAGGGCACTTCGCTGAGGAGGAAGGGCTGCAGACAACCTCTGCAGCATCACAGCAGCAGCCGTTTTCAGACCTTGTTAAATGGTTCAAGACAGCTGTCCACCAGTCATTACACCAGCGTTCCTCTCATAAAAGGAGACACAGATCTCCATACTCTTCACCTCCCACCTCTGATCACGGAAGCTCCAATCATTCTCTGGAAGCTCCAATCATTCTCTGGAAACTTCAGAGTGTGAGTCCTCAGTTTCTGACTCAGAAGGACTCCTAGGAATGCACTTCGATTCCAGTACACAAATG
This sequence comes from Xenopus laevis, assembly GCF_017654675.1. Classification (NCBI taxonomy): domain Eukaryota; kingdom Metazoa; phylum Chordata; class Amphibia; order Anura; family Pipidae; genus Xenopus; species Xenopus laevis. Next base: position 140,578,296 of record NC_054375.1, read on the forward strand.
GTGTCACTACCACACAACAAAGTGGTTGCACTACCGATAACAACCCAGAGGTTCCTAAGATAGTCAGACACCAACTGCGGTGGTGGATGGAGGAAAAAAACATAGCAAATCCGCACGGATGCCAGCCTCTCATTATCGGCCATATAGTACAAGTACAGCCCGTGATTGGACAACTGGGAGGCCGAATACCTAAGCAGGAGCACGATCGACCAAGCAGAGTGGGCCCTCCATCTGGAAGCCTTCCAACTCTTGGGTCACAGAGTCAGACTACCGGAAATAGATGTTATGGCCTCACACAAAATCAAAAAACTGCTGCGTTACTGCTCCAGAACGAAAGATTTGCAGGCAAAAGCCATGGATACCCTAGTCGCTCCCTGGCCATTCACAAAAATCTATATATTTCCATCCTTCTGGCCAGAGTCATCAGAAAAATTTGTCAGGAACAAGTTCACGCAATCCTAGTGGCACCGTATTTGCCTCGTCAAGCATGGTACGTGGACCCAATGGATACGTAGGCCTCGCCGCCTTGGCGGCTACCACTACGGCCAGATCTTCTGTCCCAGGGCCCGATCAGGCCCCCAACCTACAAATATTACGCTTAGTGCCGGCTACCACTACGGCCAGATCTTCTGTCCCAGGGCCCGATCAGGCCCCCAACCTACAAATATTACGCTTAGTGCCATGGGACTTTAAACCCAGCTCTGGCGAGAGGTTTTCCAGAGGAGGTAACAAAGACTTTGCTTATGGCTAGAAAGTCCTCTACGGCTAAGGTGATCCACAGAAGTTGGGCAATTTTCCATTCATGGTGTAAGGATAATGACATCACATGGAGGCAGTTTCTCAGTTTCCTCCAAAGAGGACTAGATTAAGGGCTTAGCATAGGGGCACTAAGAACGCAGACTTCTGCCCTGTCGGTTCTCTTCCAATATCAGTGGGCCCTCCAACCACAGTTCAAAAATCAAACCACCCCACTGTGGGATCTCAACTTAGTACTAAGGGTTCTCCAAGGACCTCCTTTAGAGCCCTTAACAGACTGTTCAGATAAATTTCTAATGTGGAAAGTAGTTTTTCTCCTTGCCATCTGCTTGGCTAGGAGGTTATCGGAGCTCTTTGCCAAGGTACCATGGATGATAATACACAAACATAAGGTCGTTTTACAAACTACACCTTCTTTTTTTAACCAAAGTGGTGTCCTCGTTTCACCTGAACCAGAACTGTACCAGGATTGTATTTCCATCCCTGTGCCCCAACCCACAAAACGACGCAGAAAAACGTCTACACATGTTGGATGTAGTTAGGGCACTGAAAATATACATCAAGAGAACGGCTTACATGAAATCTAATGCACTCCTGTTTGCCTATGGACCACATAAAAGGGGGAAAACCGCTTCTAAGAGAACTATCTCAAGATGGCTAGTGGAAATGATGAACTTTGCTTACAAACAAACTTTTCCTATCTGTGCCCACTCTGCGGGGTTATTTCATCTTGGGCACTCCAAAACGTGGCCACAGTGGAGCAAATATGCAAAGCAGCAACATGGTTCTCGGTCCATACCTTTATGAGGTTTTACAGATGCAGCCTTTGGGAGAAAAGTGCTGTATGCGGTTATTCCAATGTAAATTCTAGAAAATCATATAAACATTAAATAAAGTAGGAAGATCTAAATTATGGAAAGATCCGTTATCTTGAAAACCTCAGTTCCTGAGCATCCAGGATTTGGCCTTTTTCATCAGAATTAGGATTTAACCGAATCCTTCTGCCCGGCAGAACCAAATCTGAAATCCTAATTTGCATATGCAAATTTGGGAAGGGAATTTGGTTCGGTATTCTACCAAATCTTTTGTGGGGGTTAGGCCGAATTCAGAATTGTGGATTAAGTGCATCCTTATTTTTTTTCCGATGCTAATTGTACTGGTTTCTGAGCTGCCATGTAGTAATTATCTGTATTAATTACTAATCAGCCTTATATTGTGACATTTCTATTCTATGTGTACTGTATATTGTGAGTGGGTCCTTAAGCTCAGTAAGTGACAGCAGCACAGAGCATGTGCAGTGAATCAGCAGAAAAGAAGAAGGGGAGCTACTGGGGCATCTTTGGAAACCCAGATCTTTACTGCTAAAGGGCTGGGGTTGGCTTGGGCTGGTACAGAAGCCCAAAACATAATGTACAACATCTCTCTTTAAATGCAGAAGGCTATGTCCGGGGTTAGAGAGGATTCTTTTCCCAGCCCCAGTCAATCCAACAATATAAATTTCAAATCACATTACTTTTTTGTAGTATCCAGTTAAGTTGCCAGTATATATTTGGTGCATAGTCGCAAACCAAAGCAACACACAAACTCCAAATTGATATTGTCCTCTGGTTTTCAAACCCTGAACACCAGCTGTAAAATGCTTAGTAGTAGTGGAAGGGATTTACTTGTGTCACTTTTACTCATTGCTCTTAATTGTTTTGTTTATGATCTTTGAAACGCCATCTTGAAATGGTCTTTAGACTTTTCTAAGTATATAGTGGACTATATCCATGTCCATCTTATATTGGATGGGAAAAAAAACGCTCATACCTGTACTCATAGTAGTGTAAAAGTGACCATAGATGGCCAATAAAAACTGCCAAGTAGGCAACTTGACCCATGTATGGGATGTTCCTGAACAATATTTGGGTGAAAATTGACTAGATATCTATTGGACAGGTTAATACCATTGGGAAGTGCAGCATCTATGCATTGTTGTGGCCTTCTCCCAACAGGTCTCCCTAGGCCCCCAAACGATTAGATCAATCCCCATTTGGCCCAGTGTATTGGTGGCCTAATCAAGTGGATCTTACACAGTATGTCCAACATTACTGCACTTTCGCTTTGGGGGAATTATTTGTATGATAGAGGTGATTGTAAAGAGAGTAAAAAATATAATGTAAGGTAAGTTGAAAAGCTAAAGTTAATGATTTCTGTTTACTTAATTTCATCCATGATTCTATGCCAAAGAATTGAAGCCTGATGTGGAGATGTTTTCAACTAGACGAAGCCATGGCCAAAAAATAGAAGCCATTCGCCTATATTTAATAAAAGGCACTAAGTTTGCCCAGAAGAAGCAACCAATAAGGTGCTTGATTTTAGACAGGTGACCAGTAAATGTTACCTGCTGATTGGTTGCTATGGGTTACTGCTCCTGGGCAAACCTAGTGCCTTTTTATTACATAACCCTAGTATAATTTAAATAGTTTTGTGAGCAATGATTTGCTGGTGTCCTACATCTGTCAATTGCTGTGCAGCTCATGACAGGATGGTCTGAAACAAGCTTTCTCCCACCATTCAGGAAAACATCAGGCTTAGAATAACAATAATTATATACAGGTATGGGACCTGTTATCCATAATGCTCAGGACCTGGGATTTCCGTAAATACTAGAAAATCATGTAAGCATTAATTAAACCCAATAGGCTGGTTTTGCTTTCAAAAAGGATTAATTATATCTTAGTTGGGATCAAGTATAAGCGGCTGTTTTATTATTACAGATCATTTTTAAAAATTTTGATTATTTGGATAAAATGGATTCTATGGGTGATGGCCATTCCGTAATTCAGAGCTTTATGTATAACGGTTTTCCGGATAACGGATCCCATACCTGTAGGTATTTTCTTGCAGTGGAACAGCAGAAAAATAGTGTACAATTAAAAAACCTAATCTTAGTTCACACAGAAATCATAAAATTTACAAACTTATTGGCCCTTTTAGAATTTGTAAAAAATATTTTCATTTCAAGAGGGTATTTCGAGTTAAATTTGTAAACTCGCCAGTAATGTGTTGTAGGCACTCACAATATAACCAGCACACATGCAACCAGAGTTGCAGTGTGCACCACACACACCATGAATACAGGGAAAATAAATACAAGTAGAGAACTGAGTAGGTCAAAGACAATATTGTGAGAAGACCAGAAAGTCCATCCTTAATGTTTCTGTGTCCACCACACTCATAATTATCAAGAAGTTGCCATTGTAGCCAATCTCAAGGGATGTGAGTTGATCAGAGAATACAGAGAAGGCTTTTTCAAATTTGAGTTGTGAATGAATCTTGATAAACTGCCCAATAGATTGAAGCTGGTCTTCAGACGCAAAGTAACCATATCTAAAGTTAAGAGGCCACCTCTATACTCCGAATAAAGTTCACTAATCATAGCTTGAGATCCTCTGAAGATGAGGTTCAAAAAAGGTTTACAATAGTGAGGGGTTATAAGATCCGCATTCACTTTAACCAGGTATTTTCAAAGTGACATATTTAGTATCATCTTTAGCGACCATAGTATTACAGTATTATATAGTGTTTTTTTCACGGTGTGGGTCGAAAATTTGACTGGCATATGACTATAACGAGCGGTGCCCCAAATATTGGTTGACTAGCCCCTTCTCCAGCATCATCAAGCTCCACAGGGATAATAAGGAATTTAAAAACTTAAAGGGATAACAAAAAGAAGACAGACTTACACTGAAAAAAAGGGGTTGAGGGTAGGGATGGGCGAATTTTTTCTCCTTGTTTCGCTTCACCATGAAAATGACGCCCATAGACTTGTATGGTGTTGCGCGACCAAAAAAAATGACACGCGTCAAAAAAAATGTAGAAGCCCATAGACTTTAATGGGCGTCGGCAAAATTTCGCTGGCGACAAATTTTTGGCGAAACAGGTCAAATTCGCCCAAGCCTAGGAGGGATCAGGTATTTGTCTTTCTTTAGAGGCTATGTTTTCCCTAGGATCGCATTGCCTTTTCTAGGGTAGTCCTTGCACAAAACACTGTCCATCTTTTGGTTCAGCTAAACATTTTGCCCAAATCTTTGATGGACTTCCTTTATTTGTATGCATCGTTTTTTGACTGGTGAGATATTCAGTGCCTTCCAATATGTGATTTTTCAGTGGAGAAGCAGCTTTCTACATCTGTAATTTATTCCTCTTTGCAAAATAGTCTGTCACGTACACTCTATCATCACTTTAAAGGAGTTCTTCACTTTTAAATTAACTTTTAGTATGACGTAGAGCTTGATATTTTGATACAATTTGCAGTTGGTTTTCATTTTTTATTATTTGTGGTTTTTTTTATAGTTATTTAGCTTTTGATTCAGCAGCTCTCCAGTTTGCAATTTCAGCCATCTGGTTGCTAAGGTCCAAATTACCCTAACAACCACGCACTGATTTGAATAAGAGACTGGAATATGAATAGGAGGGCGCTTGAATAGAAAGAGGAGTAATAATAAGTAGCAATAACAATAAATTTGTAACCTTACACAGCATTTGGTTTTAAGATGGCTCAGTGACCCCCATTTGAAAGCTGGATAAAGTCAGAAGAAGAAGGCAAAAAAAGTGAAGATCAATTGAAAAGTTGCTTAGAATTAGCAGTTCTATAACATACTAAAAGTTAACTTAAAGGATTTGGTTCGGGATTCGGCCAGGAATCAGCCTTTTTCAGCACGATTCGGATTCGGCCAAATCCTTCTGCCCGGTTGAACCGAATCCTAATTTGCATATGCAAATTAGCGACAGGAAGGGAAATCACGTGACTTTTTGTCACAAAACAAGGAAGTAAAAAATGTTTTGCCCTTTCCACCCCTAATTTTCATATGCAAATTAGGATTTGGTTCGGTATTCGGCCGAATATTTAGAGAAGGGGATTTAGTTGCAGTATATTTCAGAAAATAATGAAATACATTTGGATTTTGATAAATAACGCCCTAAGATGTTCTGATATTTTTCGTCATGCATTCGCTTTAGTTTGGTTCTCCAGGAACCCCCCATAGATTTGTTTGACCAGTCGCTCACTGCACATCAGCACACTAGAGGGCCGTCTATTGGTTTCTCCATGGAAAGGTATCAATAAAAATTCCAAATTTATCACTCATGCATGAAATTTTTTTTTCTTAATGGTATTGCCTTTGAACGGAAAGTATGTCATTGCATTTACCCAACTGTTTGCTTGGCCTTCCCAATTGTATTTTATAACTTGAGTTTCTGTGTAGAGACTTTGGTTAGTAACATTGTTAAGTGAAGATTCAAGCATTCTATTATATTTTTATGGAAAGTGGTTGTATTGTTTCCAAACGTTGTTTACCTTTAAGAGCATTGCAGTCTGGATGCACTTTTGGGTTGTATTATTTATTTTTCCAATAAAACATTAAAATCTGTTTGTACTCAACGGTTGTATTGTCTTCTGCTCATTTTTGTGTTGTATATTTTCTGGTTGATATTGGACTTCAGTTGCAGTGAATATATTTCCAGTTGTAGATTCCACAATTTAGCAATGAAAACAAATTGCTTAGGAACAGAATGGAAGCCCTATAAAATATGGTGCCCCGTTTTCTATGGAAAACAATCAATTGTGGGCAATTCCTACATTTAAATCCTTTTAGTCCTACTATGTTCTATATATTTTGCATAGGAATTCGACCTGCAAAGTTTTGGAGAAGGGGCCCGTATATTTTTTATTTTGAGAACTGTGTTCATGGTTTTATTTAGTTGCGTTATTAATTGTGGGTCATCATTGTGGTCCTAGGAGAGTCTGGCCCAATAACGGATTAATGCACAACAGAGTTTTTCTTTGCTAGGACCATCAGAGAAGAAACATCAGAGACGGTCCAACCGGACTCGATCGGAATCTGAGAAATCCCTAGACTCCATGCCAAAGAAAAAAGTGAAGAAGGAGCAGGTGGGTTGCATGTGCATGGAGGCTGCTTTTCTGACTAAACATCATCATTTTGTTGTTATGTTTTTATGTGGATAGAAAGCCAAGCCGGTTGATGAAATTTGCTGGTGGAACTTTCTTCAGCAGACTTTTCATTTTTTCTTTTTCATTTAAAAAATATAAAATGAATATGCATTAAAATTATTTTTTCTAGCTGTACCATATGATGAATATATTATTTATTTTCCTCCTTTTACTTACTGGAGTGGTTAAGTAAAGGAGTCGGTATCTAGATTAAAAGTCTTGGAGGCATGCAAACATTTTTGGGGTTTACTGAGGAGCTACAAGTGAAGATTAGTTAGTTTGCACAACTAGTAAGCAATGAGTACATCGGATAGGGCAGTGATCCCCAACCAGTAGCTCGTGAGCAACATGTTACTCTCCAACCCATTGGATGTAGCTCCCAGTGGCCTCGAAGCAGGTGCTTATTTTTGAATTCCTGGCTTGGCGGCAAGTGTTGGTTGTATAAAAACCAGATGTACTGCCAAACAGAGCCTCGATGTATGTTGACAATACACATAGAGGCTACCAATTAGCCAATCACAGCACTCATTTGGCAGCCCGAGAACATTTGTCATGCTTGTGTTGCTCCCCAACTCCTTTTATTTCTGAATGTTGCTCATGGGTTCAAAAGGTTGGGGATCCCTGGGATAGAGCCTTGCATGGGACCAATTTTTGAAACCCTTGACCCCGACCTATTGTTACCTTCTTGGACCTATGAAACGCCCGGCAGCTGCCTTACCCACAACCTGACCCGTTAGTTACTGCCCGGCATTAAACAGGAAGTGCTGTTGCTGCAAACTGAAAGTGACATCATCAGAAGTGGCTGGGGGGGAGAAACAAAGCAAAACAGGGGAAAAGAATGTTAAATAACCCGCCGTCCTGCACCCATACCAGCACCCATATCCTGCCAGTTACCTGCTTTTTTTTTTTTTGCATAAAAACAAATAACATTTAATACAAAACTACAAGCATTTCACACTACAATTTTTGATCAATGCATTTCAGGGATGCAATAAGTTTCAAGGGTGCAATGAGTTCACGAATATTTGAATGAATCCAAAAGATGAAAGATCTTTTGGATTCTTTCAAATAGCTGTGAACCTACAAATCACAATTTGAAACTTCATTGCTCTGAAATTATCAAAATACATGTGATTGTTGAGCAAAAAAACAAAAAGGTTCGTCTTTCTTTCCTAAAGCGGAAAAAGGATGTGCAATCGGTGTGTCCAAATTCTACAATCATTCCTGAAAATTGTCCAAATCTTGTTCTCGAAATATACAGCTTGTTTTGGCTAATTTTTGTGACATGGCTGCAGGGATTTGCCTCATTCATATGCAAGAGTCTCCTTGAGGTCAGGCACCTATATTGGGTTTTTTATGCAATTCAGGTCTCGGCTTTATGCTGACTAGCCACGTTTTTCCATTCCAGGAGCAGTAAAGCATTTCTTCATTTATCTTGTTTTGTGCATTGGATGATTGTCATGCTGAAATAAAAAAGGCTATTTCCAAAGTGTCACCCCAAATCTGAATTCATATTTCCCTTCACCGGACATTACCACCAAACTTTACTGATGGCATAGTGCATGCAGATTGTCCAAATCCAGATTTGTTTGATTTTGTTTTAGACAGATGATGAAGCATTATTCATTGAAACTCATGTCCACTCTCAGGGAGTGAAATGGTGGCATGATTTATATCACTCCTGGTATAGTGCATGGTGATCCTAATCTTGAGTGCAGATCCTTGGCGACAGAAACACAATCCATGAAGCTCAGAATAAACACTTCATTCTTATTGAAGGGTCATAAACATTGACCTTATCTAAGGCTAGAAAGGCCTGCAGTTGATTGGATGTTCTTCTGAGATGTTGAGATGTGACTTCCTGGATGATTTGGGTAAATTTAATTGGCCAGGCACTACAGGGAGGATTCATCACTTTTCCAAGTCTTCTCCATTTGGAGATAAAGGATTTTACTATGGATCAATGAAATCCCAAAACTTAGTAATGGGTTTGCAACCCTTTCTGGATTGATACGACTACAACTTTTTTTTTTTTTTTATATATAAGATTTGTTTATTTATTGAATTTTTTTACATAAAGTCGAAATACGACAGAAATGTTACACATAGGGGCAGATTTATTAAAGGTTGATTAGTAAATTAGAATTTTCGAATTGATTTTTGGTGTCCAAATTCACACATTAGAACTTGAATCCCCCAATTTGAATGTAAATGTATCACACCTCGTGGAAACAGTTCTAAATCGAATATTTGCTGCCTAAAACCTGGCAAGTCCGTTGAACCATTTGAATATGGTAATTTCCTTCCTGACATTCAAGTTTTTATCTGATGGAATTGAAATTCCATTACAATTTTCAGGTCGGGACTATTTGATCGTTCAATGTTTTTCTTAACCCATTCGAGTTGTGAGTATATTTGAATTTATTAAAGTAAAAAAAAAATATATATATATAAAAACACATTCACATAAATTCAAATTTCAACCTTTCATAAATCTGTCCTATAAAGATAGCATAAGGCATGGATTTCTGTGCATAAATATCCATATGTTCACATGTTACGTAAAGAAACAAGTACAATATTCCAGGCTTCAGATTTGGTTTGACATAAAGTCCTGAGCACATCCTGGTGGGCACCTCACCTCACCTGTTTGCTCGTTAATTTTAAATATAACAAAGTTGTATATAATTTGCAAAGTAATAAATGTTGTTGATCAAAATGATCAAATTGGAGATTAGAGCAAAAAAAATTGTAGGCTGTGCATGATCTCAAGCATGGTTGAAATGGCTACTTTTAGTATATGTGAGCAATTTACAATGTATATATGATATTTTAAGGTTAGGCGAATATTTCTATAGTGACAGTAGCATAATTAAATCCTAGGGGGGAACCTATATCTAATCCATGGGTCCCACACTTTTACAAAATGTTTTGCTTATTTCGTAGTATACTGGTCAATTTTTCCATTATAAAACTGAGTTTATTCCAGTTTTTAGCTCAGAAATCGATTGAGTAAGGGATAACCATGATCTGTTTTGCTACTGTAAATATATGGGTTATTAATATTTGTGCTGCTGGGACATCCTTTATTTTGCTGTTGAGCTGGGTGATTGCTCAGGTTAATATTTAGAACTGAATATATAAATTGGTGCACTCTGCACCAAAATCGTTGCACTTTAGCACAGGACCACCAAATGCGATTTGTGATTGTACATCTTTGGGCAACCTCTAAAGCAATGCCCAATCTCTGTTGGGATCCCACGATGCTTTGCGAGCAGGTACCACGTAGCTTCTGTTGAGTACTTTATAAGAGGTTTCCCAAGCATATATATTAATAGAGAAATAGATATTTTGTTCTATTGCATAACCCAGCCAGCTTCAGCCAAATCTAGCTGAAGTTCTTGGGTCCAAGCTTGAATATATTTGAGTTCCATTAATGGAGGTGGATTTGTTAGGATATACAGCGGCCCAATAAGTCTACTAGATGAAGGACATTTTAGACAGTATGTTTGTATAATGTGTTACAGGGTATAGAACGCCCTTTGCCTAGATATTTTATATAGTGGGTTATCTGGTAGAAACAAAATAGTTCTGTCTCTGGGGCCTGATATTTTAGACCAGTCTAAAAGATTGCCAAGTCAATCAAAAGATTGAGGTTAATGGTAGACCTTAGTAAATCCTTGGTCAATCCACCAACTCTTTTCCCCCTCATTTCTTCTGGAATTTCCTTTGCTGGTGGCATGCTGTTCTGGTGTGAAATTTTGTGGTGGCTACTTCACTGCATCGGTCAGTCCAATATAATGTAGGGTTTGGATTTGGACTGGTTGCAAACATCCTTGACATAACATATTATTTCATTGGGAGCAAGTCTGGAGCTGTGTGAACAAGATACTTTTTCAAGACACGAAGTCATGCTAGACTATGAGACTCCATAGAGGCCAAAAAGTTGCGTTCGCATATCAAGATATGGCTGCAGACCGCAGGGCATTGCAACCTGCATCAGCTGTAGGCAATGTCCTGCCTGGTTGCAGTATTTTCTCTGTTATTATTTTTATCAGGGGTTATCTTGTAAATTATTGAACCATTTTTTACACTTTCTGCCTAACATAAAATCTCCCTTTTTCTGGGTAGGCAGAAGACATTCCTCTTACTGCAGTACAGACTGGACTTCAAAAAGGTGCGTCTCTCAGTGATGAATCCAGGAAAATCGCCAACCTGTAAAGTCATTACACAGTAATCATTTTACGCACGACAGTTGCCGGAGGGCATTTATGATGATGGAACGTTAATGAGAAATTTTAATTGAAACCTCTCCAACTGGCTGGTACACGAAAATCCTCGGCATATAAACTCTCCCAATAATCCAATCACAACGGTGCAGTGTAACTATCCAGAGAGGTGACCACTGAAACTCACATAGGTAGATTTCCCATACCAGTCAGTTCAACTGAAGAATCTGCTTGGATGAGTAGTGAAACGTCGTCCATAATTACTCAGCAAGCTCAGCTGCTCTAGATTTACTCCGACTAGATATAAACTTTAAAGGAGAACTAACCCCTCGTTCTAAAGAGAAAGTCCCATCCACTAGCCCCATTGACCCCCTCCCTGTATAGCCCACTACTTAAAGGAGAAGGAAATTCCCTGGGTGCAAAAAATTCCCTGTCCCGCTGGGCAAATGCCCCTAACTTGTTACCTCTCTGCACAGGTCTTGTCCACGGAGCTCACAGGTGCCATCTTCTCCCAAGCGGTCTTCTTCCTGCTTTGACCAGCGTTTTTGGTGCATGCGCAGTAGGAGCATTTACCGGGTATGAATCTACTGCGCATGCGCCGAATGTCACGAAGAAAACTTTGTAGATGGCGCCCGTGAGCTCCACTGCGCATGCAGAGATCTGTGCGACATTCGGCGACACTTTTTAAAGTAGTGGGCTATGCAGGGAGGGGGGCCAGTGGGGCTAGTGGATGGGACTTTCTCTTTAAGCAGGGGCTTTAGTTCTCCTTTAACATATATTTTTACAAGTGTTCCCTTCGAGTAGTTTTTACGAGTGTACAGAAATATGTAAAAGTAACATGAAATGCTGAGGAGGAAAGTCTTACCTTTGTTTATTCATTGATTGACAAGTATTTAAAGGTACTGTATCTAAATGCTTGATGACAATGACTCTCCTGCTGTGCCCATTTCTTAGAGAATGTGTCCGGCATCATTGGAAAAATAGAGCAGGAAACGGATGGGGAAGGGGCCAAGTCAATAGCAACATTTTCACTGTGTCTTATATGTCTGCATAAAGATACTAGGAGGGACATTAAAGGGAACCTGTCATCCAGTCATAAAAAGCTGTATAATAATGGAGAAGGAAAGTCTTCTTCCACTTGGGGGTGCCAAATGTTAGGCACCCCCAAGTGATTGTATATACTTACCTGAAACCACGGGCCAGTGCTCTTATCAGCAGAAAACTGCACCGGCCTGGGAGGTTATACTAGTGAGCACCACGGAGCGATCCACTTTAGCTTCTTCTTGTGGCTATGCATGCGCAGTAGAGCGAAAAGCCGAACTTTAACTAAAAATTCGGCTATTTCATTCTACTGCGCATGCGTCTGCCCCGGAAGACGCAAGAAGAAGCCGGAAGAGGATCGCTCCATGGTGCTCACTGGAAGAATCCCCAGGCCGGTGTAGTTTTTTGCTGATAGGAGCACCGACCCGGGATTTCATGTAAGTAAATACATTCACTTGGGGGTGTCTAACATTTGGCACCCCCAAGTGGAAGAAGACTTTCCTTCTCCTTTAAAAGCCCCTTTTACATTAAACATGAAACCCAAATATTATTTTCATTAAAACACCATAACTTACATATAAATTTGTAGAAATGAACAGATCAGACAATGTTCTGCCCCTGACAGCAATCGTACGAAAGTTATGTCCGACAAAACCCAGTGACAGTCTCCCACTGATATTGTCAGATCAGCAATACATGCAGAGATGTTATCGGTAGCCGCCAAAAATTTTCTAACCTGTCCGATCAACAGAACGACCGATCGTCATCTCACAAAAAATGTCAGGACACTCCACACACAGCCCGAAAATCGTACGAGATTCATACGATCAAATCTTTGGCTCTATGGCTAGCTTTAGGCATCGAGGCGGGGCAAGCAGCTACTTTCACTTTCCATTCTGCACTTCCCTTCTCAAATTCCCCATCCCTCCTCACCACCTAATTGTGTAGCCAGTGCATGGGCATAGGCATCACTTGACTCTTTCTGGTGCATAAACAAGATTTTGGTGTGTGGCAAAGCTTGTCTTAATAACTCTTCACAAAATGGCTGCTGCCTGCTTGCTGAGATTGTGAGTTCCAAGCACTGCGTATCTTGACAGCGCTATATAAATAAATGATGATGATGATGATGACTCAAAGAAACAAGATTTAAATAATTTATATAGTGTAAGTGAAGTTTATTTTGCTTGACTAACACCATAAAATAAGCTTTGTAATTATTTCTTAGGGTGACAGGGTCCCCTATAAGTCACAACAGAAAATGCACCCCTTAAAGGAGAAGGAAAGGTTAAAACAAGTAAGCCTTATCAGAAAGGTCTATATAAATACACCAGTAATCCCTCAAAGTAATGCTGCTCGAAGTCCTCTGTCAAAAGAAACACTGCATTTCTTTCCTTCTATGTGTACACGTGGGCTTCTGTATCAGACTTCCTGTTTTCAGCTGAAACCTCCAGGGCTAGGGCTTGAGCATGCTCAGTTTGCTCCTCTCCCCCTCCCTGCTGTAATCTGAGCCCAGAGCTATGAGAGAGCAGGGAGAGACTCAGGCAGGAAGTGATGTCACATGAAGCTAATATGGCAGCTGCTACCCTAAACTAACAGAGACAGTGTCTAGAGCTATGTACTCAGGTATGGAAAAGCATTCTAAAGTATAAAAATGGCGTTCTAGCTTACATTGTTGTGGCTAATCTCTTGGCATTAAACTGCCTTGGTAGCTTTCCTTCTCCTTTAACAGAAGCTTTTTGGTAAATTTCTGCACCTCTTGTTTAAAGGAGCCAGCGAGATTTCCGATGCCTGCAAGCCTCTGAAGAAGAGGAGCCGTGCTTCTACTGACGTGGAGCTAGCAAACTCCTCCTACCGAGATGCTTCAGACTCAGACTCACGAGGCCTCAATGACGCACAGGTGAACCATGCTTAGCAATGTTAGAGAAAATAAAAGCAAACGTCAGGAGACTTCATCCCTGTTCATTACTGGTGTATAGGCCAGTGTTATTGAACCTGGGGAGCTTTATTGTATTGTAATAAATACAATTTCTGATAAACTTAAAACACGTTAAAGGGATTCATGTTTTTTATGGTGTAGTTTTTATTTCTAAATTACACTGCAAATAATTCACTCTACAATATAAAATTTAATTCCTGAACCAGCAAGTGTATTTTTTAGTTGTAATATTGGTGTGTAGGTGCATCTCAGGTCATTTTGCCTGGTCATGTGATTTCAGAAAGAGCCAGCACTTTAGGATGGAACTGCTTTCTGGCAGGCTGTTGTTTCTCCTACTCAATGTAACTGAATGTGTCGCAGTGGGACCTGGATTTTACTATTGAGTGCTGTTCTTAGATCTACCAGTCTGTTGTTATCTTGTATTAGAGGGCTGTTATCTGGTTTCATTCCCATTGTTAGGCTGCTGGGGGGGGCAGAATCTCACTCCAACTTGCAGTACAGCAGTAAAGAGTGACTAAAGTTTATCAGAGCACAAGTCACATGACTGGGGGCAGCTGGGAAACTGACAATATGTCTAACCCCATGTCAGATTTCAAAATTAAATATAAAAAAATCTGTTTGCTCTTTTGAGAAATGGATTTCAGTGCAGAATTCTGCTGGAGTAGCACTATTAACTGATGACTGACTGATTAAATTCTCTTTAATAATACAACTCTCTACTGAAAGACCACTGCTATCTTCTCCATCGATTTTCTGTCAAATAGGGCCCAGCTTGCGCCCCTGTATTTTATTAACCTAGCTAAGTGTGGGACAGTGTTCCCTCAATGTTTACTTTATTTCCTGTCTGGCATGTTCAATTCAGATCAGCTTCGAGAAGCAGCCAGACAGTCCATCAGCCGCAGCAGATGCAGATGCCTCAGATGTACAGTCTGTCGATTCCAGTATTTCTCAGAGGTCGAGTAAGAGAGACTCGGTGTGCCAGGTGTGTATGAATATCAATTAATAGGCTGTAATCTTCTTTTTGCATCCCAGTAAAATGGAAAGAATGATAATTTTGGTTAAAGAAATGGACCGAACATTATCTTAGTAGCTGGTCAAGCTAAAAATGGCTGTGGATGCAGTTTAATTGAACTAGACAACTGGCCTGTGACTACGTGATGGATATGTTTGTACAGGTATGGGATCCGTTATCCAGAAACCTGATAATCCAAAAAGTCCAGAATTAAGGAACAGCCATCTCCCATTGACTCCATTTTATCCAAATAATCCAATATTATTTTCTGTGCTAATGAAACAGTATCTTATACTTGAGCTGAAATAAGATATAATTAATCCTTATTGGAAGCAAAACAAGCCAATTGGGTGTATTTAATGTTTACATGATTTTATAGTAGACTTAAGGTAAGAAAATCCTATTTATTTAAAGATCCGTTATCTGAAAAAACCCCAGGTCCCGACATTACATGTCTTGTAATGGCTCTTCTGTATATCTCTTGGTATCCCTTTTTGTAGAGAACAGTAGACATCAGAAGAGTGCACCATGCCAGTGTGCCTTTACAAAAGCCAGGAACATAGTATTTGTCAGTACAGTTATAGGATCCGTTATCTGGAAACCCATTATCCGGAAACCAGTTATCCAGAAAGCTCCAAATTACGGGATGGCCATTTCTCACACACTCCATTTTAATCAAATAATTCCAAATGTTAAAATTTCCTTTTCTCTGTAATAATAAAACAGTAGCTTGTACTTGTTTCCAACTAAGATATAATTAATCCTTATTGGAAGCAAAACAATCCTATTGGGTTTAATTAATGTTTAAATAATTTTTTAGTAGACTTAAGGTATGAAGATCCAAATTATGGAAAGTAGGGATGCACCGAAACCAGGATTCGGTTCGGTAGGATTCGACCTTTTTCAGTAGGATTCGGCCGCAATCATTCTTCCCAAATCATTCTTCCCAAATGAACAGAATCATAATTTGCATATGCAAATTAGGTTCTGAAGGGAAATCGCGCAACTTTTTGTCACAAAACAAGGAATTAAAAAATGTTTTCCCCTTCCCACCCCTAATTTACATATGCAAATTAGGATTCGGTTCGGCATTCACCGAATATTTCGCAAAGGTTTCAGGGGTTCGGCCAATCCAAAATAGTGGATTCGGTGCACCCCTAATGGAAAGATCCTCCAGAAAGCCCCAGGCCCCGAGCATTCTGGATAACAGGTCCCGTACCTGTACAAAAAAATAAGTCCTAGTTTTAATGTACCGATGGCTTTATGTCTCAGATTGTCTTTTCTCTTCTATAGATCTGTGAAAGCTTTGGAGAATCACTGGTATCATGTGATGGGGAATGTTCTCGCTTATTCCATCTTGAGTGTTTGGGGATGGATACACTACCAGATGGGAAGTTTATATGTATGGAGTGTAAAACAGGTAGGGTCAGCTCATTTGGTTTCTCTGGGGGCAACTCCCAGGGTTTAGGTACAACTTATGGGGTGGCTATATGTAGATTTTGGCACATATGTACATTATCTTTTTCAGGCCTCCACACCTGCTTCTCCTGTAAGATCCCAAGTACAAGTGTGAAGCGATGTTCGGCTCCATGCTGTGGAAAGTTTTATCATGAAACCTGCGCCCGGCAGTATTCTGGCACCATCTTTGATTCCAAAGGCTTTCGCTGCCCACACCATTGTTGTAGCTCCTGCACTGCCGACAAGGACCCGTACAGAGCGAGCAAAGGTGAGGAGGGCTTTGCATTATAGTTATAATATACGCCCAAACTGCAGTGAGTTTATTTGATATGAGCTTTATTATTTTTTCCTTTCCCTCAACCTGCTCCACAGAGAATGTATTTTTTATTTTTTTTGCTTTAGACAACATAGGCATGCTGTATGATAGCTGAGAATTCCAGATCACTGACTCGTGTTGGAATCTTCATTGTAGACCAAGTCTGGTTGGGATGTATATAAGAGAAAGGGGCACTAACTGGTTTAAGTTGTGTGTAGAAACGAGTAATGCACACGAATAACAAAGTCCAAATACTCCAAAAGGTCAAATACAAATGTTCGATGCTCCAATGGTTAAATGCGAATGATCCGACAACTCCAACAAATGTTCCATGTGGGGTGCTGCCTTCTTAAAGGGATTCTCAAATGATTTTTATGATGTAGTTTTAACTTCTAAATTACACTGTTTACACTGAAAAAGAATTTACTCTCCCATATAATATTTCATTCCTGAAATAGCAAGTGTATTATTTTTTAGTTGTAATATTGGTGTGTAGGCGCCATCTCAAGTCATTTTGCCTGGTCGTGTGCTTTCAGAAAGAGCCAGCACTTTAGGATGGAACTGCTTTCTGGCAGACTGTTGTTTCTCCTACTCAATGTAATTGAATGTGTCTCAGTCGGACCTGGATTTTACTATTGAGTGTTGTTCTTAGATCTGCCAGGCAGCTGTTATCTTTTGTTAGGAAGCTGTTATCTGGTTACCTTCCCATTGTTCTGTTGTTAGGCCTCTGGGGGGGGGGAGGTGGGATGCTATCACTCCAACTTTCAGTACAGCAATAAAGATTGATTGAAGTTTATCAGAGCACAAGTTACATGACTGGGGGCAGCTGGGAAACTGATAACATGTCTAGCCCCATGTCAGATTTCAAAATTAAATATAAAAAAAATCTTTGCTCTTTTGAGAAATGGATTTCAGTGCAGAATTCTGCTGGAGCAGCACTATTAACTGATGTGTTTTGAAAAATTTTTTTTTCCCATGACAGTATCCCTTTAAGCAAACACATATCCAGCCTCTTAAGTAAACACATATAACACAGCTGCATAGAAGCCAGGGCAATCTGCATGACACATTTAAGTTGGTTGCTAATTAGCCATGCAGCCTGTGGATATTATTTTACACTTAAGGTGGCCATAGATGCAAAGATCCGCTCGTTTGGCGATGTTGCCAAACGAGCGGATCTTTCCCCGATATGCCATTAACAGGCATGGCTATATCGGGGGTAATCTGATTGTTCGGCAGTATGGCCGAACGATCAGATTACGATGTGCCATGAGCTCCGGCGGGATCGGTCGGGTCAAAATCAAACTTGACCGATCGACCAAACGACCGATCTCCGCCGAGTGAAAGATGTCGGCACACGCCACACACGATCCGAAAATCGTACGATTCGTACGATCCGATCTGTGTGTCTATGGCCACCTTTAATTTAAAGGGATGATCTGTATTCCCCTATGTGAAGATGGCATTGTTGTTCAAAGTCTTCCCTTCATTTAATTGTTTTTGCCTCTTCCACAGGCCGCATGCTGCGTTGTATACGGTGCCCAGTGGCATACCATAATGGGGATAGCTGCATTGCTGCAGGCAGCCTCCATCTTTCATCAAGCCTCGTCATCTGCAGCAACCATTCCAAGCGCAGTGGCCACGCCTCTTCCGCTGTCAATGTGGGCTTCTGCTTTGTGTGTGCCCGAGGTAAGCAGCTTATGTGTGTTTTGGGTGTGGGTCTTTAGTAGACAGGAGGGGGTAGCAGTGTTGCACTGTGGCAGTTTTTCCAGACATTCCATCAAGGCAGATTGTATAAAGAGTAAATAGTTTGAATGGTATACACGTGAGGCTGCGTGCTTATGTGTTTGTAAGGGAACATCAGAGGCAGATCATTAAAAGAAGTGATCTCTGTAAATAAAAACAAAATATTCCATAATGGAAGACTAATCCTTTACTGGTAGCTGCCTTGCTTCCTTCATCTACTTAGACATACAGGTAAAGCAGTCTATCATAGGGCATGTATAGTTGGGATTTCAGAGCAAGCCGTGTTGCAACTAGGGTTGCCACCTTTTCTGAAAAAAAAAATACCTATATATTATATATTTATCTTTTTTCCCTATTAATAACATTGGGATCAACCATAATTTTTACCGGCCTGACCGGTAAAATACCGGCTAGGTGGAAACCCTAGTTGCAACAGTGTTAGCCAGGCAGTCTATGAATGCTGGGACTATTGTCGAGCCGATCATTGTGCAACTGCCCATTGGTTGACTCTAAAACATTCCAGTTATCTCTTATCTATTAAAGGAACAGTTCAGTGTAAAAATAAAAACTGAGTAAATAAATAGGGTGTGCAAAATAAAAAATGTTTCTAATATAGTTAGTTAACTATAGCCAAAAATTTAATGTATAAAGGCTGGAGTGACTGGATGTCTAACATAATAGCCAGAACACTACTTCCTGCTTTTCAGCTCTCTAACTCTGAGTTAGTCAGCAACTTGAAGGGGGGTCACATGGGACATATCTGTTCAGTTAGTTTGCAATTGATCCTCAGCATTCAGCTCAGATTCAAAAGCAACAGATATGACCCATGTGTCCCCCCTCAAGTCTCTGATTGGTTACTGCCTGGTAACCAATCAGTGGAAACCAAGAGAGCTGAAAAGCAGGAAGTAGTTTTCTGGCTATTATGTTAGACATCCAGTCACTCCAGCCTTTATACATTACATTTTTGGCTAACTAACTAAATTAGAGACATATTTATATCTATTTACCC